>NC_050595.1:10282500-10447500 GCF_013368585.1 Megalops cyprinoides
TGGTTCTTCTTGATTGCAGGATGGACACTGGGGAAGGTCATTTTGCATCCCAGATGATTGAACAGATGATTGAATGCTTTCCTGCGGTGGAGAGTACTCTGTGGGTAACTACTCTCTGTCCTGCTTTAATGTCATTCCACAACCAGCCCTGGAATGGGAGTGCGTGAACCATACTCTGCATTCTCCTGCTCAGCATTAGCTCTGGTGTTACCCACGCCTCACCAATTCACGTGCCTCAAAGAACGTAACAAAAGATGCGATCTGATACTGTGGGCATGAACATCATTTCATTATTTTTAGT
This sequence comes from Megalops cyprinoides, assembly GCF_013368585.1. Lineage (NCBI taxonomy): Eukaryota > Metazoa > Chordata > Actinopteri > Elopiformes > Megalopidae > Megalops > Megalops cyprinoides. The sequence continues at coordinate 10,282,802 of NC_050595.1, forward strand.
TTTTACTGTGAATGGATTTTAGAAACTTGCTAGCACAATTGGCACACATTCACCTCCTAGTGTGGGTGGCGCAGAATGTATTGTTGACCTTTAACCCTGCATGTTTACATGCCCCTGTCTTCCAAATCATCACCCTTCCAGCCTCTTTCTCAAATTTCTACACACTTAGATTTCAAGGCCGAATATCTCACCCATGTTTAGATCACATTTCAGGAACAAAACTTCTGTCTGTGCAGTGTCATTTTAAATGAATTGGATATGCAGCCAGCACTGGTGGCACTGACTATGCACAGAGTGTACAACTAATGCATTGTAGAAATATGAGGGATACAGTACAACCAGAGTGAGGTGGAGAGAAGGGAGGATAGGGTGTGCCATTACACAGTTAAAGGATCTTTTCTAGTGGCTGCCATCGTGTCCTGCTTTGCAGCAAATCCTTCGGTTGTTTTTTAACTGCACTTTAACGCGATTCTTCCTGTAGATTTTGTAGGGCTTGTAGCCCTGCCCACAGCCTCTGCGTCCTGATTTCCGACTCTGGCAGGCGGCAGTTCATTCTGGCGAATCCGCAGCAGCGAGAGACAAGGAGGTCAGATGATCAGGCACAACAGCACAGCACAGATGTTCCCGGTGACTTCAAAGTCTTGGAACAGCTCCGAAGAGAGTGACCCGAGCATGTTTTATTGAAACGGCGCCCACGTGCGCCCCCCTCCTTTGCGCACCTGTTTGGGCCCCTCCCGCGCCCCCTTTTGAACGCTCGGTGACAAGAGCTCATGGCTGAACACGCCCCCTCCAGCTGTCAAGTCCAATCAGAGGGGCAGCCCAACCCATGGACATCCTGGTAGGAACTTGCCCCTCCACCACATATTGAGACTGAGAGGCTGGCACCATGTCCCAGCCAACACAATAATAGGAATAGGACATACCTAGCTTCGTTTCAGTGATGCATGTTTTAAAACAAATCTCCTCTCTCTTATTCATTTGACATGCCTTCAGATACGGTCTGTCGTTTTCCGGTATGAACCGTTGTTCTTGTGACTCTGTTAGATGCACTTTGGCACCCTTGCTTTATGAGTTAGTCTGAATGAGAGCATCTGCTGAGTGACAGAATGTAATGTAATGTAAATGTAAATGTTATTTGACTTTGGTTTTATCTGGTGTTCCAATGTGTTTGATCTTAACTTTCATGAATGAAGGCTTGTGAGGACGCTCTGCTCTGATATTAATCATATGATAAATTCAAAGTGCCCCGTAGGGAAACGATGAGAAGCGACTCTCCAAAAATCAATTTAAAGTCAGTGACCGGTGGCACCACCATTATTTATTCAAAATGCACATTTTTCTCACTAACTGATTATGGTTACATTTCTGCAGCAGCTGTTGACCCTCATTACCCACACATGAACCGTACAGACATACTGTATGTTGATGCAGGGTGAAAATGTTAAGGGGTGTTAGGGTTAAAGAACCACACTTGGAACCAGAAGGTGGTGTAGCGGTAAGGAGCAGGGCTCGTAACCCAAAGGTTGCTGGATTGATTCCCTTCTAGAGCAATGCTGTTGTACACTTTTGCAAGGTGCTTACTGTACGTTACAGTTCCTACAGTAAATATTCCACTGTATAAATGGAAAACGTAAGAAGTATAACCTATGTGAAGTGCTCTGGAAAGAGTTTCTGCAGTGCAACTAAATGTAAATGAAGATGTTTGTGTAGCACTGTTGTAAAATCTTTAGGAAATGTACCTATCATGAAATTTCCAACTGAAAGTAAACTATGAAAATCACTCTGGATAACAACATCACTCCAATGAACAATAACGTATTAATGGCAATGACCTACATATACTCACATGTGTTTGGTATACATACATGCATTGGCCTCCCTCAGGGGCAGATTCAGAAGCTGCACAGAGACAAAACCAGGTGTGGAGGGATAGCGGTCAGCTCCCTGTCACGTATGCTGTCGTTCTGCGGTAGTGTTGCCTCCATGACAAAAATACAGCTCCAGTGTCACCTGTTGTTCGGGAAGTCATCTAATGGGTCTTCGCAAATAACAAATGAAAAAAGAACAAAGAAAGTGAGAGAGTGGCATTGAAAGGTAGGAATCGGAATAAGTTTAGGCTTTCAGTCTCTCTCTGAAGTGTCGTGAATGACATGTAATCAATCTACGCCGCTGAGAAACACTGGAATCGTAATGCAATAGGGGGTCCTCACAATGGTTACTGCTTCATGTTAACACACTGATGGGGGTTCTCAGATTACACTCCTTGGCGGGTTCCCAGGGTCTCTGTTGTCAGACATCAAGAGGCATGACATTGGACAGCCCTCCCATGGCACTTGTCCCCAAACAGACACGGTCCTTCAGACCACCGGAGTGTGAAATGAATCTGTAGGCTTACAGACTTTCTTCAGAGAGAAAGGGCAAGAACTACTTCAGAAAAAAAAAAAAAAAAAAACACAAACCTTTTACAGTCTGGGATTAATAAAGGAAAAGAAATATACTGAAACCAAATGGGACACAGGCAAGTTTTGAAGTCAAAAAAAAAACTTCAGATTAACAACCGTTCACTTCAAATGAAAAGAAGTCCCCAGACAGCAGCAAAACTTCATTTTATCCCTTCCAAGCACCCGCTGTGACTGTTCACCCAGTAGAAAACCCAGCACCGAAATGATTCTGAAAAGCTTGTGGATTTTAGCTCAGAAATGATGCTTTTTTCATGCTAATTTTGGAATCTTAAATTACTTGTGTTACTGTGTTTGTGAACCTGTGGAATGATCACAGGTCACAGGTAGTCCTTTTGAGGAAATACCAATTTTTTATATCATAATAAGTCAGAATATGTACAACCAGCATTCACATCGACATTTTTTTGTTATTACTGTTTGTCTTACTTGATTTGTAGTTGTCATATTCATCACCAACACAACAGCCACAACTGAAACTACCACAAATGTAAGACAATACTTTTGATGTAAGACAATACTTCCAGGAATGTGATTGCTTTTTAAAAATATGTATTTTTAATTTGTTTAAATGAGTTTGAAATGGGTCACACTGTTCTAGAGCTCCGCACATCACATTGAACACAAAGAAACCTGACTTAAAAAACCATTAAGCAATGACAATGACTAAATTAATGATGTGAAGAAAGGCAAATGAAAATGTACCGCCACTGATGTAAACAACAACAAACAACTGCGGACAGAGTGCCAGTACTGTATAACCGGGCTGCGGTTTCTGGATGAAATTTTGCACTCTCTTTTTGGGTGACATGCGATCGCTCCTATTTGTAGGCTACATATATTATTGTGCAACTGAGAAAATATCCAGGTAGTTTTTAAAGCGCCGTCTGCCCTTGTATATGATAGCGATATGGGCTGCTTACTATCAAGCTGCTCATTATTTCTAATGTTATGAACATTAACAATGTACAGTACAAATGCATTTGACAGAAAAGAGCTACACCTTTGAATTTATCATTAAGTCGCTCCACAACGTACACAGTAAAGAATCTAGCAAGGTAAGACGAGGTATTTAATAAATTCCATGTCAAAAACACTGCTTATAAGCTTTCGCGAAGCTGATTGAATATTTCAACACACTACATTTTATAGTGCTTCATATTTTAAGTATACGAGGCGGCTACTTCTGCATTTCCGAAATTGCAAATTATCCCCTTTAATTAAAAATGTGGCGCTGTAACGCTGCGTTGCTTCTTACGGCACAAAAAGCTGCTCGCTGATTGGTCGGAATCCGCGTCGATCAATGCTTACTTCTATGGACCTCCCTGTCTCCTCTGCACTGCGAGCTGTGCGCACAACCTGCTCCACAGCACCGACGCTGGCGGAGAGAAGTCGCGCATGTTCCCAGAACACAATGCTGTTTGGGTCTTAGAGCGTCTCTGTTCATCTGCTGCAAAGAAGACGAGAAAGAAAAGAGGAGAGAATCTACCTACCCACACTGCGAGCGAGAGGGACACCGACCGGAGGAAGCGTCTGGACTGGGAAATAAAACAATTGTTGGACCATCAAAGAAAATAAAGGATTGCGTTAATCTCTGAATAACAGCAACAACGTTGTAATACAATATTTGTTTTCTTCAATCAAAAATGTCATCGTCGGGTAAAGACAACAGCGGTGCTCAACATGCTAATTACGTGGGACCATATCGCTTGGAAAAGACACTCGGGAAAGGGCAGACAGGTTGGTCTTTTAAAACATATTCCTTTTATTTTTGACGTGCAAAGATGGTATCGTTGCATCATTCCCTGTCTAGGACGCTTATTCGCAGGTTGGGCTGTGTAATTTATCGTTAATTGCATGTTGAGACTGCGGGATAATGCCAGTTCGGTTTATCACGAATTTGGGACTTGAGGCTCCCGACAATAATGCTTGTTGTAACATGATTACAGTGGAGAGCTCCACAGAACGACAGATTTTATTAATGTTACACATTAATTTTGTTCTCTGAAATGCTGAGGTGGCCAACCGTTGTTAAGTGAAGGTGGATATTGCACAAGGAAACCGGCAGTACTGGCGAATTGATTATTGAAAGAAATTTAACTTATTCCCGGTAGCTGCGTTCGCCTGGCTGCTGCGTTTTGTGATTTACGTATGTGACATTAATTCCGATTTTGCCAAAAACCTTTATCTAAGCTTAATGCATATTTCTTCGTAGTGTTTTACATGCCCCTTCACCCGCTCACTGTTTCTGTACGAACGAGTTGTTCACCGGTGAAGTGAATGAGGATTTTGTTGCCTTGCAACCATATAAAAGTGCCGGGTATGGAGAAATATACATTTCACGAGGATGTAGCAGAGGAAGCGGCTGTAATTTTGTTCGTCGTTGTCATCTGTGATTATGCTGTTAAGGGGTGTACGGGACCAGCAAATGCTGCTGAATAGTCGTATTGAAAAAAGATACTACGCCTTGACTCACAAAAAAGGCCAAATATACGTAAACGCAAGCTTTAAACGGTTTTTGCATCATTGTCATGATAGAATTATAGTCAAAGGAGACAAGACGAATGAGGAATTTGGAGAAAGTATTTTGGTGTCGATTTGCTGTTTTGCCTTGGATGTATTGGAAATGGGGGTGCGGGTAAACAGCGGTGGAAGTTAGCGTGGAGCAGGGAGGAAGGTGTCGACCCAAAAGGGGAGAGATGAAGTGATGCAACGCTTGATGATCGGTCCTCCAAAAATGAGAATGCCCTATGCAGCTCCTGTCCAGCTCTTGTCTGAAACAGCCACACTAGGCGTTCCCTTCCCTACCCATCCCAGCTGACACTCGACTGTGGACTCATTCTGCAGTCCGCAGTTTTATTCTCGGGATTTCGTGTGCGTGGATTGAGAGGCTGTGAGGTAACTATCATCCGCCCATACCGTAGGTCCTTCTTAAAAAGGCAACGAAAAAAAGACGATTTTCATAGACGATTTCACATGAGTATTCTGGGTTTGTGTTTTGTACTGAGTAATCATGTAGCCAGCGTGCTTTAGTCCCGGTCACAGATGGGCGCAGTGATTGTTGTTACTGTGCAGATTAACGATCACATAATGGTGGTATTGAGATGACATTTTAAAAGCTGATTTCGGATTTGCTTCCTGGCCGTAGTGCTTGAATAATTGCATACGAAGCAAAGGCCTGGGACGCTAGTATGCAAGTAAACACCCTTTAACCCCTGATTTGAAGCTAGCATAATCCTTCTGCAGATGACTCTTTATAATGGGTAAATTCAATCTGCTTTGTTGGAAATGGTTATGATGAAAGTAGTCAGTGCCAAAGGTGGCCCACGTTTCCTGAATTTAAAAGCTGTTCGAGCCACCGTGGTCATTGGATGTCCATGGTGGTAAATTTGTCTTAATCAGAGGTACCAGTCATTGACTGTTTGAAACTTTGTCCTTAAAAATGCTCAGGACTGCAGAGAGGTGTTATGTCTGAGGTTTCAGTGAAGATAGATATATTTTATATAAAAGTCATTTAAATGATCTTCTTGTAAAATGCTAAACAGTCACCTGCCCTTTCCAGTGGGTAGGATACTTGTGTGAAATTGGTCCAGACTCTCTCTCCCTGCTGTGTCCTGGCTGCCTGTACATCTGAGCATGATTGAATCTATGGCAGTGCGTAGAACCACTCACACAGTACATACTGTACAGTGGGTATTTAATCACAGATATATCTCACAGAGGCATGTGCATGCCTTTCTGCTGGGAGGGTTTGATTACGGATTCCCATTGGATGTATCCTTCTCTGTATTAGTTGCTTGTTTAACAATGTCTGCCTGTGAACTGTAGGTGCTCCACGGTGGAGGCTCGATAGGTGCTCATTGGCTGGGTCTTTGCTAGCTGCAGCGGGGATGGTATTTATAGAAGGAGCTGCGAGGCCCAGGGTGCTCTGGCTGTCCTGCGCGGCGCTGGGTTCATTATGTGATTAGGCAAAGACACACACACACACACACACACACACGGTCCTCCGCTGGCTGTGGGTGCGTAATCCCACCATCAAAGTCACTGCTGCAAACACTCACGTGTGCCTGGGAAGAGCTGCAAAAAAAAAAAAAAGAAAACACCTGTGCAGGAAGAGAGACGTGTCACACGGCTCTGTCCAAGGCTGCCCCGGGGTAGGGCTGGCGGCAGGGCTGCGGCGCTCCCGTGTTTGTGTCGTTGCTCGCCCTGCATCTCAGCCGGAGGCTTTAGCGAGGGGGGCAGGGGGGGACATGGAAATCAACCTGGAAAGTTTGTGTCATCGCAGGTCATGAGGTGTCTCCCTTTTATGGCTGTACCGCAGCACCATTCCGGCTCTTCTGCCCCCGGTTTCCTGAGGTCTTCATGTTGTCTTTTCGTTTGGCAGTTGTCCAAGGAGTTTGGAGTTCCTGGACTGCTGAGCCTTAATGGTGGTGGTGGGTGGTGGGGGGTGTCATAAACCCCAAAGCCCTTACAGATCATTTGCATGTGTTGGCCACTGGTAGACCTGCTCTGCCCAAGTGGAGTTTACCTACTTAATCAACTTTATGGCTGCTTGAGTAAATATTCTTTCCAGCAGTCTTCTCCTTCTGCATTGTAACCTCTCAGATATATGAGTAATTACGAACATGTATCCTACAGCCTATATTCCGTTGTGTTGTATTATGGTTGGGAGATGGATGGATTATCAGAATCAGAGTATCGTTCATTGTATAAGGTTGTCTTGTGCCAGCATGCATGAGACAGTGTGCAACAAGCAATGTTTAACAATGAAAGAACTAAAGCGGGCATTTTGCATTGTCATCATTTTTAGAATCAGTCATCTTCTGTTATGAGGCTGTGCATTTGTGATCTCATCTACATATACACCGCACATTCCAGCATAGTGAAATCTGCAAAGGAAAGGTAACCATAAACGTATAATTGTGGTAGCAGGATTTTTGAAAGAAAGTCTTGGTTAAACATTTATTTTAGCAAAATTCATTACAGTACAAACATTGTGGTCTTTCGCAGTGGCTCAGAACTGATCAAATATTCAGTATGATTATTCAATAGAAATATGAATCTCTGCACTGAAGCTGTTTAGATAGCTTTATCTTGTGCAGTAACTTTGTTGAATCACTTGTGTGTTAAGCTGAATCATTCAGCAGAGACTACATGTTTGGTGATAGTGGAAGGACAGAATTTGTTAAATGTTTAGGATCTCTTGCATATTTACTTGGGTCCATGTTGAGAAGCTCTTATTGCACAATTAAGAATGGGTAGCTAGGGTATACATTACATAAAATTTCCACCTGCCACTGTCTGTAGAGTGACAGTTTATTGGCATTTTCTCATAATATGCAGCAGATGACTAGTTAATGGATATGTGTTTCATTATATGTGTAATGTGTACACATCAACACAAATTCATAGGGTTATTGTTTGAAATTTTACATGGTTTACATTCTCTATGTGAAGAGACACTGTGATCCATTGAATCTGCTCCCAGCAGTCACATAGAATTATTGATCCATATCCTAAACAAAGCCAGAGCTCTGTAGGATCTGTGTGCTTGCAGCCAAGACAGCGTCTCATGTTGAATTTGAATATCTTGCTTGCTTGCGTTAGCTCTGTCAAAATTTGCACCTGTGTTATCATCAATAAATATTCACCTTTGCCACCTTCAAGCACTTTCTTTTGTGTATGTATTAGGAATTATGTCAGATATTCAGGGATCTTATATTCTGTATTTTCATTTGTAAATTTTAGAGGAAAAATCCTCATGCATTATTGGTACACTGGAACATGTGAATGTGTGTGTGCGAGGTTCCTTTCCTGCACTGCCTGGAAGCACAGTTGTAATTTTCTGAGTTGTGGTTTGAAGGTTAACTCATTGTCGTGGAGTTCACGGCATGTGTGTGATTGATTTGACAGCGTAATGCCTGAAGTTTTGTACTCTGATATCCCCATAATATTAGCTCTGAGAGTGTGGAGTCTGTATTGGGGAATTTGTTTTGATGTCGCTGTGGTATGGTCCATCACATCCTTCTCACCTCATGCTAAATGGTTGGAGAGAGGTCATTGCACGTGATACAATCAAAAGACAGTTTAAATCTGACTTTGATTAATTGCTGCTTATATATGAGGGTGATCAATACGGATCTCATAGATTTTCTTGCTCCCGGAAGGAATCCATAGTGTTGTATGGACATTTATGTATGATAGCTGAGATGAGAGAGCCCAGTCAATGCTGTCGATAGGAACAAGTCATGGGAACTGTTGTAGTGGCTCATTTTACACAGACCCATTCAGTATGTCTCTTATCCATCCCAGTTGCTACAGTACATACAGCTACAACAAAGCTCATGAATGCCCCAGCAAATTTGTGCATGTCCTGACAGTTCGATGCTTCTGATTCTTATTCTTTTTCTACTTTTTCTGAGATGCAGGCAAGAAGAAATAGCTGTTCAATAAGCTGATCAAGGTGATATCTACATTAGAAGGCGTCCTGTGCATAAGACTGAAACAAACCTGTCATGCATCTGTGTATCAGTCTATCAGTCATTCTTTTCTCTTTTCTCTTTGCACGGATGCACAATTGGATGTTTTAGCCTCTTATCAAGTTTTACAGTTGTGTTAGGTGTTTGTGAAACATGCGCATTACTGTACTTACCTCCACCTTCAACAGTATTATACTCAGCGTATGAATGGTAGGTGGGTAATTTGTTTTTTGATATTGCAAGTTTAAAATGCTGTTTACTCATTTTCCACATGGTTGCTTTTTCAAAGTGCTCCTTGTGTTTGATTGCGGTTCCTAAACTCACAGGGGAGGGTGACACGCTAGAAGACATCCAGCAGTTTCAAAAGTTAAACTCTTGGGGTTGTTTGGGAAACTCAACAAAGCATGGAAATTAGGTTGCGATCACCTGAAACAACAAGAATCATAAGGAGTACCCGAAATTTCCATTTCACTCGGATGGATGGAAAACCACATTTTTTGCTTTAATATTGGTAGAACTCCAGAGCGTGTTGTGGTTCTACCAATATTAGCCTAAATACGCTCCACAAACAGATAGAAAAGGCCCCAGTGTGGGTATCAGCTTTCAACTCTGTCTCATGTTCTGTATGCTTTCTGTGTTTATATTATATGAAGCAGATTGACTACATAATTTTGCAACTGCCATTAGTATACCCTTTAGCAGATGTCTGTTTAAACATCTGTTGTTTTCATTTAATATGATTACATCCAGTTATAGACATGCCCGTTACATGTGTAAAAAATATAATTCCAAGCCACTTCATGTTGTAGACACTGCTAATGTTATTATTAGCGGAACCTGAAAATTCAGTCCAGTTTGCTTGGGAAATGGGGATTATTTTGACCCATAATTTAATGCACTGCGAGTGAATGCAGGATGTTCTGTTCATTTTGTGCTTGTATACTGCACCAGCCCAGCCAGAGGAATAAGTCAGGGATCTGCAGGTCCCATGATTAACCAACCCGTTTGCATTTATGCTCCGTAGCAAAGCCTGTACTCTCCTTCTCCTCACTGCCGCTCTCTACCCGGAGTCGGCCGCAGCTGCGCTGACTAACTGGTGAGCTCCGGGGCTGCGGTGAACTACACGATGACATTGCACCACGAGAGTCCTGGGCGGCGCGCGGCGGCTGGGGGGAGGCGGGGGCCGTCGCTGTGGTGCGACGAGTGTCTGTGTTCCGGTACGTTCTCCAAGGCAGGGCCGCAAGGCCTCTGGGAGAGCTGCGCAGCGAACAGGCCTGCCGTCTCTCTTTCCGTTTCCAGAGACGTGCCCATATGTCATGACAGAGCTTTACTGAAGAAGGCGGGGTGGGGGGAGGGAGGGAATAGGGGGGGAGGGGGAGGGGCGTCGGAGCTCAATCGGGATCCCTAAGGGAAGACCTAAAAAAAAAAAAAACGCCTCCAGATCTGTCGCCTCCCTCCAATACAAAAGAGGCTTGGTTTAGCCCCTGCCTCCATTCGCAGCAGTGTCTGCATCTCTGTGGTCTCTCTGTTCTTTCACTTCTATTGACATTGTGATCATACAAGGTGTGGGCTTGGATTGTCGGGCACTCCTACCGCTTAATTTGGGGAAAGGCTGTTTTAATGTAAAGATGGAAAGCTGCGGTTGCTTTTCCTGCTGTGCTGGTGAGAAAAGCAATCAGTCTGGAGAACAATCAGCTAAAGAACTGTGGATCCCACAGGCACTCAGGCCTGCATGGTTTTGGTCTTGTCAAAAACGCCCGTTTCCAGTTGCTGGGAAGCTGTTAATGAGGGCATGTTTCTTCGTAGAGAATTTTCTGCCCAGTCATATCCTACAGCCTCCATTTCCCTCTTAACTCTGTCAGCAAGTAGATCTGCTGTGCGTCTGAAAAAACGTGGAGGCAGTTTATTTCTTTTTTCATGCTGTCGGCCCCTGCTGCACCTTTTTCAAAGTAGCTCCCAATATATCATACACTAGTAACCTGTCCACTTAAGGTGTTGAGCATTTGCTTCTGCTGCCTGTTGTCTTCCACTCGGATATAACCATTGCATTACACACCTATAATTTGCTGTCTGACATAGACATGAATGGTCACCATTTTTTTCCCATGTGGTTCAGAACATATTCCTGAAACAACTGGATTTTTATGAGGGCAGCTGTTCAATTACTCCAGTGCTGATGGAGTATTGTGGAGACTTTTCACCCGATTTCTCAAGACTGGCAGTGACGTGGTAGTTCAAGGCTGGGTAATAAGTGTTCCATACATTATTGTTGCCCATTTCCCAGCAGCCAGGCCCTGAGGAGCCAAAGTTACACCTCTCACCTAACCTTCCTTCCCTCACTGCCGCCCTCCTGCTAACGCTGCCTCCCTAACCAGCCATGACATCCTAGGGGCAGCGCTTTAATGATGCGTGGGAATTCCTGGGTCTTTCGTGGAAGAGAGTGTAAAGCCAGCCCTGGTGTCAACATCAGTGGGAGGGGGGGGGGCACTCGGAGAGGGGTGACAGATCTGTGTGTCTAGAGAGGGGTTGCGAGATAAGCAGCAACCACCATGCACCCTACTGTAGTGCCTTTATATTTCCCTGTGCTTCCGTTCAGTTTACTTCATCCCAGCCTAGCCGTATTCTTCCTTCAGCTCAGACATCCATCCGCTGGCCTCATCCTCCCAGCAGCATCAGTATAGTGGAATGTTGATGTTGATGTCACTGTGTGGTGCCTGTCACTCTCGCCCACAATTCACCGTGATAAAGGCCTCTGCCATTGACCACTGTCACCTCCCACTCCATGCCTCTTTTCTCATTTTCCGTGGCGCGATACATATATGAAGCCAGCGGCGTGTTAAATCAGACATGCCCCACGGTGGAACGGCATCGATCAGTGAAAACGTTATGAATCAAACGATTTTCAGAGATTAATGACGGGGGAAGGGGAGGGCCGCCTCGATCGTTCTCTCGCCGCCTCAGAAGTCTTTTCCGAAACTGTTATTACAGCTCCACACCTCGATGAGTTAATGAATCATTTTCTTCTGTGTTTCTTGACTTGAGAGGGTGAGGGCCTTCTGTGTTTTCGTGGAACAGAATGGGGCTCTTAACTGCGCCGTGGGATGCTGCTGTCCTGTGTTTCTGCTTGAGGTTACGGGGTGAACGTGGGGTGAGAGCCAGCACACCACGGGTGTATTAGAGGGGTTCCAGTGGGCTATTTTTGGGTCGTAATGTAGCACATCCCAAATGGTGTCTCTCAGCTTTGGTAAGAGCTGAAAATTGCACTATATGACTGAGGTGCTGTGCTGAGTTTCCTATCCGTTTCAGCCAGGTGCAGACATGCTGTGATCTCACTATCACACTGCTTACTGCTCACATATGCTTTTTTGATACAGCATTTTTTTTTCCGATGTAGAAATTTTCTTGTAATGGAACTAGGCCATTTCTTGTACAGTGAATAAATGAATATAGACTACAAGTGATTGTGCCTTTCAGTTTCTGTAAACAATGTTATAAACTAGTGAAGAAATTTCTCTGACAAACCACTTGCTAGGACCTCTGTTTGTGGGTTTTATGAATGGCTGTGTATAATAGACACTGTTTTCGATGCCGGGATGCACTAAAGGGTTTGGCTGCTGCGTTTCTGTCTGAGCTGACTGTGAACAACTGCTGTGTCCATGTCTGTTTGGGATGTGGTCTGCTCTTAAGTCGAATGCCAGTCTTCAATTTGCCTTCTCGTGAGTGCTTTGTAACAGCAGGCTGTTGTCATGGTTTCGCCTCCTATTCAGCTAGCGCTCTCCTTGTGATCTTCGTGCTCCCCCATCTTGGAGATTTCCACCAAGGCGAGGATAGCCCAGACTTCAGACGCCTTCAGCCGCCCAGCTGTCCGGACTCACACTGGCTTCTGAGCTCGATCCTCGTTACAAACATGTGCGTAACCAGTTACCAGGGTCTGTGGGCAACGGCAAAACAAGTGGACCGCCTTTGAATCGCCCAGAGAGCTCCAGCTAAGTGTTGCTGTGCTTTTGTAATCATTATCACTCTGTTCGCTGTTAATGTGAACATGCGGCAGAGCGAACCGAGCCAGGCGGTTCTGATGTTATTACTTTTGGTGAAATCAGAGTTTTGATGGCTGAAATTTGGGACAGCTGAAAATACTGCAGGGATGAAGCCATTTGGCTGAATCATGTTCATAGTCTGTTTTTTCTGAATTTCTGCAAAAACCCGGCTGTCATTCGCCCGTGCACAGTTTTCATTTTTCATCATTTCAGTTTTCATCATGCTGGATGTAAATAAAATAAAAATAAAGTCAGTCTGATCTGTCATGGTGTCTCTTATGGGATGTCTTGGTAAAGTAATGTCAGAGTGCCCTGTTGAAACTCCTTCTGTTGGGCAGCTAGCTTTTACAGCAGGGTCTGCCCGTGTTGGGCAGTTTCATTCATCACTGCCAGTGTGGAGCAACTGAAGGGCGAGCAGTTCTGAGGGAGAGTCTCACGGGCTGCGCCCTTTCGCCCGGCCACTGCCCCTCCCCCCCCGCTGTGCAGCTGGCCTGCGGCGGGGGCACTCACCTGAAGTCCGCCATCCCTTCCAGCCGCACCTCCTCTCTCTCCGTCTGGGTGACCCGGCGGTGACGGGAACGGCAGAGCTGGCTTAGGGACAGCACCGGCCCTTGTGCCGGGAGGGATTAATGTTCCGCACGGCTCCGGCAAGGTCGAGTTGCTCGTGCGCCTCCGCTCGGGGTCACTCATGGACACCCCCTCCCAACTGACTCATCTTCACATGCGTGGGAGGGGCCCGAACGACCTTTCCCAAGATCAGGTTGCCCTGCTTGCTCACAAGGTGTGCGGGATCATTTATTTCCAGACATGGCAACTGTACTGAAGCGCACCACTGCTGCGTGATCTAAATGTGACATCGGGGGCCGGGGAAGGAGGAGTGAAACCGGCGAAGCGGCAGAGGTGTCGGAGGTGAGACAGTCGTCACAAGAGGCCGTTGCAGCAAGAGCTTCAGGATCAGTGTAAAAATCTCCATCTGCCCTTCCTCTTCCCAAGAAAAACCCTATTGTTTTGCAGGGTAGTTTCTGTGCTCCCCACTGTGATGGATTAGTTACCGGCGCTGGCTGCTACCCGTCAACCTGCTGGTGTTCCCAAACAGCCGTGAGCTGCTTCAGTTTCTCCTGTACCTGTTTGCAGTTCCACAGCTCTGACTTAACGCAAGAGTAAATAAGGCCTTCAGCTGACGGGCACCTGTACCTCAGATGTTTCTGCAGAGAGCATGCCACTCTACCTGCCTGTTTCAGCATCCTGTATTGCAGCATCTCGTCACCGCTGTTCTCTTTTCATCGCAAAATTAGTGTATTGCTTCCATCCCTTTCATAATTTGTGTGGGTGGTAGACAGGAATGGAGGCTGTGTTCATCTTCGCTAAAACCATGGCAGTCATAAATAAGGAAGCACAACATTAGGGACTCCAGTACGTTTGGAGTTATGATTATTATATTATTACACATATATCTACAAGAGGTACCGCATCAAGCTTTAGTGTTGGTACTATGCAAAGATCAATTGACCAGGCTGAGTTTGCTGCCTCGTTTCGGTGTGTGCTGCCAGGAGGGCCATTTGCCATCTATTTAACCAGGAGCCTGCTGGGAAAATGCTGAGTCACAGAACAGCGAGTGACACAGCAGATTCCTGCTGCCTGCAGTGCCTGCCTGCTGATGCCCGTTTGATCCCAGGGGACGAACAGGCTGTTCTTTTATTTATTATTTATGTTTCTATCACTCTACAAGCAAGGATAATCTGAGGAGAGAAGGAGAGAGAAAGAGAGTGAGAGCATGAGAGAGAGAGTGTGTGTGTGTTTGTGTGTGTGTGTGTGTGGGGAGGGGGGGGTCACCACAAGTGCGCTCCTCTGCAGTTTGATGGTGGAGGAGAGTCACAGAGATGACCTTGAGGAGGAGCGGAGGAGTGAGATCATCTGAAGGGTTTGAGGGGGTCTGGAGGTACAGGAAAGGACAGGGGAAGCAGACAGGAAAAATTGCACCCAGATGGCTGGGCTGTGTTCATTCCTGAAAGGCACATGGCAGCTCCCTCTGTACTGGAACGGGGTCTGACTGCTTCAGCCTGTGGTGAGGGAAGTCAAATCATAAGGGGAGAGAGAAGGGCAATTGGTGAGTGAGAGAGGAGGCCACAACAGTGAAGTGGCTCTCCCAGTAACACTTAGCAGCCTTGTCTACAGCCACATACACACAAACATACACACACACACACACACACTCTCACATGTATAGCTGGAATTAGAGGTCGGTCCCAGTATGACCATTCCCCTACGGTGTACACCCCTTGTCATGCACTGTTCAGTTGCTGTGAGGCACAAGTGTGTACGGCCCCACTGCTGCCGAGCGGTACCCTTCACGAGTGCACCAGGGCGCCTCTGCCACTGCCTGTCTGACAGTCGGATTATGTGGTCCCTGCTGCAGCGGCGTCTGACTGACAGCTCTATCTGGACAGGGGATCAGAAAGAGCCAGTCACGGTGTGAGCTGCGAGTGGTGGGTGTGTCCGTGAGTGCCAACCACGCAGGGGTGGGGGGGGGGGGGGGGGGGCGTCATGGCTGGGCCTGCGGCGAGGACGGAGCGAGGAGAAATTAATGTGTGATCTCCCCCCCCATACGTCCCCTGTAAGGCGAATTGGGGGTTTCCATGACAACCCGAGAACACTCTGCAGTCGGGCGTTCGCGCAGCGCCATCCGCCCCTCCGTACCGTGCTTCCACAGACCTGGCCAGAGGGGTCTGCGCGGTATCGATCCCTGCACCGGCAACGGGGCTGGGAGAATCCTAATAGGGTGCCCTCGGCCTCTCTCCCTGTCTGCTCGTAGTAGGAGGCGATTTTTAAAGCCGGCAGATATTTTATAGCTCGCCGCTCGCTTCATGCAGGGTGATCAAATCTCACTCACCGCTAATGGGAATTACACAGCTGGATCAGCTGGGCTTTCCTGCACAATACCGACTCAGTCCAGTGCCCTGCCTCCATTAAAAGCCTCCATTCCCCTCGTCCTCCTTCCATCCCTTGATGCTGCTTGTGAGGAACGGTATACTGATGTTGCAGAAACTAAGAGGTAACAGTAGGTGGAAGGAGAGGGAGAAGGAGAGAGAGAGAGGAGGTAAAGAAGAGAGAAAAGGGGAGACAGAGCTGTCATGGAGTAGGAAAATCCACCACCATTTGATTCATGAGAGGCTGAGAGACACAGAGATGACCTTGAGGTTTTAGGTGGCGGGTAGGTCAGCTCAGCGGGATGTCACTGTTTTGTGAGAAGGGGCTGGTGGAAGCCGTGCGGGGGCCTTGATTAGGGACACGGTGACGGGACCTCATTAAACGACCCATCCATCAGAAACAGTGGGCGGCGGGGGGCTCCCGGTCTCTCTCCTCCTGGTGTTCGGTTTGCTATCAGACAGAGAATCTCAGCTGACTGGGATTTTTACATGCGCACAAACATTTTCCACACTTTCTGTGTTCTGTTGGGGGGGAAGCAGGGAACATAGCTGTGGTATCACGCCATTGTGAAGTTGTAAGTCATGCTTAATTGACTCTGTACTGCTTGACAAAGAGATGTGTAGTGTAGCTAGCTTAACTATATATTGATATAAGTCATGCATCATGTACTCGTTCATTGCATAGCATGGCCAAAAAATTCTTGATGAGTAACAGCTTTCAGATTTATTCTAAACTTATAAGCAATCATCAAATCATGAATGAATGAATTGTAAAGCTCATGCCCCTTTTCCCATCAGGAACCAAATTACCTACCAGTCATGTTAGGTAGGAAAACCCTGCTGTTATGAAATGACAGTTAAAAAAAAAAAGGCACGCTTCACAATTTGCTACTCTCCTGGACACCTGATGACCCGTTCCCAGAGGAAGTGAGGCAGGGGCATTATCAGCGCTGCACACGGGAAACCTGAATGGAAAAGCAGCTGCCCTTTTCCTGGAAATGCAATTTCATAGTCCCTCTTTTCACAATGGGGGGATGCACAGGACATAAAACGTGAAATTACAGACAGCAACATTTGTTTAATGTCCTGATCTGCAAAGGCAATTTGGTTCAGAGAGACCGTATCAAAGTACATCTAATGGATGCGGCTCTCGTTCGTATTATGGTGGAAATCGAGTAATTGCTTGTAGACTGCGCGTGGAATGCTGTGGTTATAAAACGGCTAAGTGTTGCCCGTATTCTACACAATTTTACACAATTAGATGAAAGCTCATGAAAGCTTGTGGAACTAGTCTGTACCACAAACACTATAGAAACTATATTGAAAACCTGTCTATGCTGCGTAGTGGTAAAATGTACTCTAAATAATTATCCATAGAAACGCATTGCCAGTTTTCTTGAGAGAGAAAAGATGTTACAATGAGGCTTGCTTTCAGAGATGCTTAAACTGAGCTTTTCTGAGGACGCTTGAAATGCGGTAACATTTATTCTTTTACAAAGCAGGAATCTTTGATTTTATGGAGAACAAAAGGTATTTATTGCCTCTCTGGTGGCAAAAAATGGTTCAATCATTTTTTTGCCACACTTTTTATATTCTGGGAGTGCCCTTGGCAAGTGGAACCTTTTTTTGTGACTCTTATTTTATTCATTTATTTTCACGTTCTTGCCCCAGGCTCTCCCTCATTAATTCACAGCCCCCCAGTCTGCGTGCTAATAAGGTCTAAATGAAATATTAAAACCTTTTCACTGGAGGTGAGTTTGGATTCTTGTCTTCTCTGTGTCCTGGAGTTCTTCCACCCTCGTCCTTCTGAGGCTCTCCGCTTGGCCAAAGCCAATGCAGTTGGAGGCCCACAAGGCTCTGTTATGTAGGCCTCAAAGCTGACGCTTTGGGGGGCAAGCTGAGCACAGCCACACTGCAAGGTATAAGGGGGAATATTTCTCGACGTGGTCTGTTTTAGTCCTGTCTAGGTGCCCCCTCTGGTGCTGCTGCCCTGGGGCCTCAATTGCAGCTTCCCAAAGGGCAGACTCTGGTCTTTAATTTAACCATATATTTCTAACCCACCCTTCAAGACCAAAGGAAAGGCTGTTGACTGTGGCATAATATGTGCCAATCCAGACATGGAGCGCTTTCATAGCTCTTTGACAGCCACACAAGCATAGCAGTTGAAGCAATGGCCTCTGATCACTGGCCTCTAAGCAGTAAGGAATGTCATTATGTGATGTATATATGCTGATTTACCACTACTGTGCTCTGAATTGCTCAATATAAGCGACAATATTGTTTGACTTTGCGTCTTGAACGTTACAGTCCGTTTGTCTTGGCTTTTGTCCTCTGTCCTCTTTTGCTCCCTTTGTTCTTGTCATTAATTCACTGAACTTTTTTCTGCGTCTCGCGTGTTCTCTTTTGTACAGTGGGCAGATTCTGCCACGAAAGGCTGCAAATTGAGCTTTATTCTTGAAGTGCCGGGGTTGCCTCCAGATTAGAGAGAGCTTCATTATCTCCCGTCCCGTGAGGAGCGCTGGAGTGGCCGTTCTGGCTTGGCGAGTTTGCTCGCTCCCCGCCCCTCTCCCTTGGCGAGTCGAGGAGAGGCGGGAGTCCATCACTCTCAGGCCGGGTCTCGTCTCCATCGGCATGGAGAGCACGGTGTGACCGTCACCGAGGGGGACTCTCAACACGCCCTCCAGAGCAGTGGCTTGGCTGCAGTGGGAGAATTATTACTCTGGTTGTACCCCCCCCCCCCCCCACATTGCACCAAGAACACAATCAGAGCAGAATGGGAGGGGGGGGGTGGCTCCTGACGACACTCCCTCTTTCGCCTCCTTTTGAGCCGATGTCCATCGATGGGGCGGGGGGTGGGGGTGGGGGTTGGGGTAGGGAGGGGAGGGAATGGGGGGAACGTGAAAGGAACGTTATATATCGAGTTCCCTGTGGGGCGGCAGAGCAGCAGGAAGCTGGATTTAATTAAAGATCGCATTGTGCATCATCATGACCGTCCTGCTAACAGGCCTGCCATTCCCATGTAAAGTGAGCAGAGCTGTAATTTAGTGCAGCATTGTGTCTGCAGCAGCGGCTGCCGCGGTGCCGCGCTAGTTACTATACATTACAGTTGCTTAGCAGACGCTCTCACCCAGAGCCATTTGCATAGTTCCCCTATCATTCGTTTACACAGCTAGATATTTAAGTGAGGCAGTTCGGGTTCCCAACCTGGGAATCAAACTGGCAACCTTACCGCTGTAGCGCGCTTCTGTCCTGAGTCGTTCTTTTGTTTCCAGTTGCACGTGCTACAAAGAGGTGCTTTGCCCTGGCATCCCTTTCCAAGCGAATGCGCCGCATCAATTTACAGTGCTTACAAGAGCGGTGTTGTGCGCAGCTTGGTTCAGATTTGACACACAGCTGAATTGCATGGCAGGGTTTTCAGGAGAAGAGCTGGGTGCCTCGGTCATAGGTACGGCACTGTGCATACAAGCCCATAAACTCTGGGAATCCAGCTCCTCGTCCTCCTCTGTACTGTAGCCTCCAAACACATCTGCCCATGTCCTCCTCACAGCTGGAAGGCCCAAAGGACAGCCGTGCTTCATGGGTTCACTGAAGCCAGGCACAGCTTTGAGCTTTTTCTCCCTCCAGATGATCTTCCCTGCATCTTTATCGAGAGCCTGCTCGCCCTGTGGGGAAAGGCTGGGCGATAACCGCCCGGTCCCAGGAGAGGGGTTGTTATCGTGAGGCTTCACAAAGAGCTCAGCACCACGTCCTCTCCCCTGCTGCTCTTATTTATGTATGTACATGCGCGTGTGTTTCTTTATTTATTTAGTTCCACGGGTCAATTATGTTTATTACGAGAGCGATAAGAGATTTAATCGATTGGCTGAGACTGCAGCAGTGGTGCTTTGCTTGCTAATTACCCTGTGGAGGAGACCTGTGTGAGTGTGTGTGTCAGTGTGTGTGCGCGTGCGTGTGTGTGTGTATGTATGTGTGCTTGTGTGTTTGTGTGTGTGCATGCATGTGCATATGTATGTGTGTGCATAGGTGCGTGTGTGTGTGTGCATGCACGTGTGTGTGTGCTTACATGTGTACATGTGTGTGTGTCATGTGTGCCTGTGTCTGTGTGAGATTCCTCCTGTGATATTGACTTAGCATTTGCGAATATGTTCCACAGTGTTGTTGATACCCTGTGACCGCTGCCTCGTTTCCATGGGCTCCAAGCTCCAAAGCCCAGCATGGCTGAATAGGCCTCTGATGAGAGTGTACAGGTTCACATGCCCTTTGTGAAGCCGCCATAGCTCCTCGGACCCACTGATTGCCATTCTCACAGCCCAGCAGTGGCTGTCAACTGTGTAGCATGACTATAATTTCCATGTCTTTCATCACAGCTGAAGTCCCAGAATGCACTGGGGCTTGCACCCGCAGTACCCCTCCCCCCCTTCCTTCCCCTTCCCCATGGCTTCACACGCCAACAATTGGCCTTGCTTCAAGCCAGGCTTCCCTAACAGGCTTTGGGGGGGAGGCAGGGGAGAGATTGAGCTATCTGTAAAGAAGAGTGTGAAGGTGTGGGAGGGGCCGTGCCATCCTTATCCCATTTAGGCTTAACCTTCACTGCCACCTCCTGCCGCACCCTCTTTGTGTGGATGGAGTGAGGCTGACAGCGTGGCGATGTGGAACAGGGGTAGGTGTCATGGTTTTATCCTCGTCCTTGCATAGCTGACTCTGAGAGTGTGGCTCGATTGAAAGGTGACCTAGCATCCCACTACCGCTACCATCCTTGACCGGTTGCCAGATCTTCCATCTCCTGGCATGGTGTGGCAATGAGGTTTTGGCCAAAATCTGCTGTTTGAATCTCAGCGGTGGACGAGCGGTGTTGCGCGGGGATGGATTTAACGCTCCAATCATTCGCCTGTTAATGGAATTGGAAATAAATGGGGCCCCTCGGTCGGCCTCAGCGTTGCCCACGCCGTACTGCTGCCTGCTCCCCTCAGCCAAAACGGTAATGAATCTGAGAACTGGATGCTCCCCCGCCCTCGCCTCCCTCTCCTCTGCGTTTCGGTCCCCGCTGCATCGCTGTGTGATAGACAGTCTGGACTTTCCCCTCGGCAGTCACACAAGGGCAGGGAATCCTTAGCTTTTCACCAGTTCAGTGCTTTTGCAATTGTCACTTGAAGTACAATGCCGGTTAATTGAGAGCAATTTCCTACAAAAGACAGATTTTTTGGAAAAATATGCAGTGAACATGCAAAACCATGGCCTTCTGAATTATTATGAATATTGTATTTTATGTCATGAATAATATAATAATTATTACAAATTGTTACGAAGAGCTGCCAGCAGACATGGGTCCTCACTCAAAAAAGGTGCGAAAAGAAAGCTTTCATTTTCTGTAGATTGTCTCACAGGTTGCATGAGACTGTGGATGTGACAGTGATTCGTCACTGCTGAGCAGAATGAGTAGTCACCCGCGTTCCAATACCTTGTTCTTTACCTCCCTCTCCCCCTCTCAGTCCCACGCACGCTGTACCATAGGACTCCATGTGCTTCACAGGCTACGTCAGCCCTATGTCGTACCCTTTGTTTTTTGCCTCAGTGGGGAAAAAAGGGCCTTGATTGCATTGCATTATTTGGAGGCATATCCTTCCTGTGTTGCCTCTGGTTACTATGGTTACGCAATAAGTGTGTGTGTGCATGCGCGCATGTGTGTGTAATGCACTTGGCTTCAAAGGCGTGATTATGGGGAGGGGGTGTTGAGGGGACACGTCACAGTCTGTGTGTCACCAAGGAAATACCGAGCGATTCCTTTGTCACATATCTGACTGGGCTCTGTTACAGCGTAAAGGGGAAAGATCCTGAAAGACGTTTAGACAGGGCGCTGTAAATCCATACCCCTGCCCTGTTGTGAATGCCAGTTGATTGTAATTATGCAGTATTTAGAGTGCAGTATGCGGTATTCAGAGTAAACCCTGATTGATTCCGCCTCATCTGGGTGGAGTTTTTTCAGAGCTCTCCCCTTTGACCGTTTCTGCAGCACACTGAAAGAGGCTAGGAAAAGGCCTTACTCTTGATTTGAAAAATGCAAACGAGCTCAGCTTCCGGCAGTCTGGGGATCGGCGCTGTAATCAGAACGACAGCGGCGGCGGGGTATGGAGGCCGGTGTGTGACATGTGCCGTTATCGAGGGTTCCTCCCTTCTACGCGGCTCTCCCGAGCGCTCGCGCCCGGCCCGCCACCACCGTACCCCACTCCCGCTCAGTGGACCTCCGCGCGGGTGAGATTAATCTCTCATCTCCCCCCAAACCTCCCCCCGCCACGCGCCTTTGTCTGGCTCTGCATTCAGCCACTGAAAGTTAAACTGCGCTTTTGCTCCCGCCTTTGATGTGGGAGGCTCTGATCACCTGCCTTTTGCTATTAAAACGGCGCCAGCTGCCCCTTCATCTCCTGCCACCTCCAGCACAGCGATCCGCGCTGTCAGACTCCATTTCTCGGCTCTGTCTCTCTCTCTTCCTCTTCCTCTGCCTCACATGCACCCAACAGATACTTGTACTCTACAGTGTTGTGCGGCCAGTCATTGTGGTCCTGTTTGCCGGTGTCTGGTTTGTACACCAGCAGAATAATGTGAAACGATAGGGGAAGAAAGCAGGTGCTTTTAGAAAGGGCGTCATTGATCTTTGATGGACTTGTCCTGCAATGTGGGCAGTGTGACAGCTCTGAGCCTCACAGCATGGAGGAACAGGTGAATTGGATGCACTCACACACAAAGACACACAGACAATTAGACTGACAAACAAACACACACACACACACACACACACACACACATAGACAATAAGACAGTCCAACATACACACACATAAAGACAATAAAAGACAGGCAAGTCACATACACACACAAATTTAATACAGATACACACACACACACAGACAACAAGACAGACAAGTCACACGCGCACACACACCGGAGAATTTAGGCATCAGACAGAGGTGTGTTGGTCCTCCTTTCTGGCGAGTGGCCTGTGGCGTGTGCAGTGGGATTAGGCCCTGCTGGTAACCGATAGGTTGGAGGAGAGCAGATGGCTGTCTGAGACTGCAGAACTCCACCCCCCACCCCCCCCCCCCCTTTCTGCCTGGCCTGGCTTGGCTCGCCCTGTAAGGAGCTGAGTCATGTGACCCTGGGACCTTCTTCTTAGAGTCTTCCCATGGCCTCTCCATATCCTCTACACACACACACACACACACACACACACACACACACACACACACACACAGGTCCTGTATAGAACTGACTGTGACCTCCACACAGCCCAGAGGTCAGACCACATAACCCCCACTCATGCAAGAAAACACACACACACACACACACACACACATCGCACACAGAATCACACACATGCACACACACACTCCTCCTCCTCATTCACACACCTCAGCAGCCTGGAAGGTAGACTGCATACAGCCTTATACTAAAAAGCCAGACCAGCGCTAAAGACAGCAGTGCGTAACACCCTCTCACGGAAGCAGCGGTACTTTTCCTGGCTGCGCGGCTTTGAGTGAGGGAGGGCTGCGTTGCGGAGGCAGAGAGCAGACGGCGTGGGTCCGCCAGGTGTCTGTTAGCCAGTGGCACTGCGCCGGGTGGGTCTGGAGCAGCTGGGCGCAGGACGTGGCAAGATCGCTGGCCGGGGTGACCGGGCGACGGAGTGCCAGCTTTAAGGCCAGATGTCACCTCTGTTTGTCGTGCACGAATGCCCCCCCCGGTAGATCGGAAGCCGTGACCTTGGACCGTGTGAGTTGAAGAAACTCAGCGCTCCGTTGAGGCCAATAAAAAAAAAAAAAAAACGTAACGACGCTGGTTCTCCTCTGCATCACCGTCGCGGGGGCCCCCTGCACGAACAGTCGCAGCCGCCTCGGCGTTCGTTAGCGTTCCCGCGGTTCACGGGCATATCGAGAATGACACCGACCATAATTGGACCGTAATTACTCATTTGTATCAATTACAGATTACAGCGCAGCGATTTGCCTCCAGGTTTGGATGAGACCCCAGTCTCCCTGTCGTCGCTCCCACTCCCACTCCAGGCAGCGCTTAGCTCAGAGCTTCTCCCTCTCTGCACGGGCTGGGTGGGTGTGTGGCAGCAGCAGGTTAACGGCTCAGTGCAGAACTGACGACAGAACACCTTTTCGCTCTGCGGTTTTCAGAGCCGAGTCTTTATGCTCCTGCAGAGAGCTCTCTGTCATGGAGGCAACTTATACTTTACTACAGCACTGTGTTTCTCTTTATACGCAAACACGTTGCACTTGCTGATATTTTTTATTGTGTGCTGGTTATTACTGCACTGTGTGATGGATTGTCACATACATTTATGTTGTACTGTTCAAAGGAC
The DNA here is from genome assembly GCF_013368585.1 of Megalops cyprinoides. NCBI lineage: Eukaryota > Metazoa > Chordata > Actinopteri > Elopiformes > Megalopidae > Megalops > Megalops cyprinoides. Next base: position 10,307,059 of record NC_050595.1, read on the forward strand.
CTTATTAGATGCGCTTTTGTGCCTTTTGTTTTGCTAATTGTTGTGGGTAAGAGGGCATGCCAAGTGACTAAATACTGCATCTTAAACTGGTTGTGTCATTCAAATCTGTCATAGATGGGTGATGGGGACGCTTTGAGGTGGGGGGTGTGAATGCGGAGGTAATCAACTGGGACAACTACAGACCTGACAGCACGGGCTACCAATTCAAAAGGGGTTTGACTCAGGTGGGGCACTGCTGTTGTGCCCTTGTGGGAGGTGCTTCCCCAGAATTTGCTGAATTGATTCAGCAAATATCCACCTGTGTAAGTGTAATATGTTAAAATGCAAGCTGTCTAAGGGTGTTGGCAAAGCAGATGAATAAACGAATACCTGGTATGGCGTCCAGCACCCACGTCTGTATCTGCAGATCCAACGGGAGGGTGGTTACGGTGTGCCGTGTTTTCGCCTAAACCACAACATGAATGACCCAAACAGATTCACACCCCACCCCCCCCCACCACCTACCCCCTTGGTTCCCCATCTGCTTGACAGGTGAGAGAGCGCAGGGGACGGGGAAGAAATTTGCCTTCCAGAACAGCCCTGCACTCTCCTCCAAGGCATCTCGCTTCCCCCCGACGGGCCGGAGAGAGGAGAGAAAATAATGTGACACTTATTACACTGCCTGCTGTCAAACAGTGGAAGGGCTCCCGGAGCTCAGACATCCCACCCACTGTACATTCTGTGAAGCGGCAGCGCGGCATGCGGAAAGCGAATGTCCAGACACACCGGGCCCACTCTGTGCATTCGTAATCGCCGAGAGGAGACTGTGCATCTCTGTGAGTCCGCCGACTGAGCGCAAGCATGAATAGAATATGGCGGCTTTCATACCATTAAACCGCATTGGTCGAAACGGGAGAACGCCCACCTGAAAACACAAATCATGGATTCGTGGAAAGCATTAATATTTATTCTTTTCTTATTTGTGGAGAGGTCTGTATAAACAGCATCCTGGGGCTTTGTTAGCCAGTCCAGAAAAACAACAATGGATTGTGTAGGAGGAGGTGCGAGAGAGAGACTATTTTTACAATGAAACACACAACGCGGCCTTCTGTCAGGAAAAATGGAGGGCAGCATAAAATCAGCTCTTTAGATTGCTAACGTCCTCTGTAACTGCCAGCTCCAACCTTTCTTAGTGTGTAAGAGTGGTTAAGGTGTGAGCGCTCAGAAAGCAGCCTGTCGACTGTGGTTTAAACCATAGTCCAGTGTGTGAGAACGGTTGAGGTGCGAGCACTCAGAAGGCTGGGTGATGACCGCAGTTTAAACCCTGGTCGTGCCTGTGAGGGCGGCTGAAATTCGTACCCTCAGGTAATCCCCTCCCCTGGAACCGAGCCAGGTGCAGTGCAGGGAGGGTTTGAGCTGAACTCTCTGGAGCCGGCGGCTCACATTGGCCAAATGCACGCGCGGGACTCGAGTGTGTTGGAGCGGTCAGGTGAAAGAGCACAGATGAATCCGCCAGCGTGCAGGAGAGCGACGGGGGCGTCGTCAAGGAGACGGCCGGGGGTGTGCTGGGGAATTCGGAGGCGCGCGGTCGCCGGGGAGCGCTCGCGGGTCACCGGGCTCCCTGGGGGGCCGAGCAGGCGGGTAGCAGTGGCGACGGTGACGGTGATGGAGGGGTAGGGGGTCTCCCGGGCAGACGGGCAGGCAGGGAGGGAGGGCCGCAGCCTGGCCTTGTCACGGGGAGAATGGCAGGGCTCCTGCTGGTGTGGGAATGAGCCTGGCAGCTGGCAGGTGGGACAGTAAAAGAGGCTGGTGTCAGTCAGTCCCCCCTTTACCCATGAACACCACAGCACAGCAGGCTGTGATGGAGACAGATCTCAGATAGCAGCTGTGCGTGTGTGCGTGTGTGCGTGCGTGCGTGCGCGTGTGTGTGCTTGTGTGTGCGTGCGCGTGTGTGTGTGTGCGTGTGCGTGTGTTGTGCGTGTGTTGTGTGTGTTGTGCGTGTGTGCGTGCGTGTGTGCGTGTGTGCGTGTGTGCGTGCGCATGTGTGTGCGTGTGTGTGCTTGTGTGTGTATGTGTGTGTGTGCGTGTGTGCGTGTGTGCGTGTGTGTGTGTGTGTGTGTGTGTGTGTGTGTGTGTGAGTGCACAGTCACTAATCTGCTTGTCTGCGTGAGCTCCAGTCGGTGTGTGCTAGTGCGTGTGTGTGTGTGGTAAGTGTGTAAACGCACGCTAGTGCATGTTTATGTGAGTTTATATGCTAGTGTGAGTGCATGCGTTTCTGCATGTGCGTGCATGCAAAGGTCCTTGTGTTGGGGGTTGGGTGCAGTCTAATCCATCACTCCCTCCAGAAGTAATCCGACAACCCCCACTTGCATGAAGAGGATAGCTGTGTAGGTAGCAAATGACTAGGATTCTAGTCAGCAGGCTGAGAGACAGAGCAGCAGTGTCCTTTGTAACCTGGTCATTCTCCAGGTGGGGGCAGGACGCAGCAGGCCTAGTCCAAAAAGGCCCCCTCTCCCAGCTCAGTTTGATCCTCAGCAGATGTCACGCGGGGATGGCCCACCTCACAGGCAGATGCAGCAGGCGGTGACACTCCAGAAATCAATGAGCGTATTTCAATGAAACAAATGGGTAACAGGGCAGTGGGGGGGTGGGGGGGGGGGATGACGGAGTGCGTGGCCTCTCGCGTCGTCAGGTGTGATTTCTCACACGGTCGCACGCTGCGAAGGTCACAGTTCGCCAGAGACACTCTCTCCCTCCACACTCTCTCTCTCTCTTTCTCTCCCTCTCTCCCTCCCTCTCTCCTGCTCTCTCTCTTTCTCCATTGTCCTGTTTAATCTGCCTTGCTTGCCGGCAGTGTCCTCTTCCCCCAGTGATGGATTAATACAGATTAGGTCTGGCACTATTTGTGGTGTTCTCTGCCCCGCCCCCCTGCTCCCTCTCCCATGATACTGACGACAGGAGGCTCCTTTCGGACCTCTCTGAAAACGCAGCCTGTCTGACGCTGGCTAAACTGACCCAATTACAAATGCGGTACAGGCATTGAAATAAAGGCAAGACTATTGCCTGAATACATGATGAAGCAGTCCTGTTATAAAACACCTTTGCAGACATCATGGATCTTTATGACAAAGTCCGTCAGGGCTGATATTTGTACAGGTGTACAGGCAAGGGCGGAGGGAGCTGGGCAGCAGGTGGATTCTGCTGTTCCGCACACTCCCCCCCCCCCCACGTCCGACCTCCAGAGAAGGCTGGGCCTGACACTGACCTGGGGTCAGCGCAGCTGTCACTTCAGCTACATCATCAGGGCTGTTGCGCTGCGTCTCTGTTCGGAATACTGGCAGCACCTGCATCCAGAGAGAGAATAAAAAGCCCGCATTTAGGACCACCGGTGCTTTATTAGCACTGTAGGTGGTTGAAGCTAATTGGCTTCACATCAAGGATGAGGGTTGCATCGCTTGTGTATTAATTGCTCTCCTTGGGGTGGGAGGGGGGGAAGAAGACAATACGAAGAGTTAAAAAAGAGTGGATTTCAGAGGCGCGGTGTCCTTGAGATGGCTTATTTTTAGCAGCTTTTCATCATTTGCCGTGGAACCCTCCTCCAGCTCCCCTCCCACTGCCCCTCCCCCGGCCCCTCCCCCCAAACACCTCCTCCCCTTCCCAGGTTTCCTGTGGCTTAGCGTTCTAAAGGAAAGCATGGAGTAGTGAGTGGCGAGCCGCGACTGAAGAAGGGGAACACTAAAAAACCGCTGGCACTTTCACTGGCGGCCGTAAATCAGCCGCGAACAGCAGGGCTTTTTATTCCTACTCCAGCCCCCCCCCCCCCCCTCCAACCGACCAGAAAAGCAGCTGGAAATACGCGGAAGAAAGGGAACACAAACCCATGGATGAGAGAGGAATGAGAGGAGGGAGAAAAAAAGGAGTGCTTTTGTGAGCCCGGTATTAAAAAAAAAAAAATAAAATCCAAGGTACTGATTTCCACCGTCACCATTTAACTCTACCACAGCTACTACAGCAGTAGCCCACATCAGGCTGTTAAGAGCTTGTTTGTGGGGAAAAAAACTGTAGTGTTGAAGACAAAGGAGGATGCATGTGGTTTCTCAGTGTTCTGGCACCAAGTGGTGGCAGGGGAAAAAAAAAGCTACAGTGAACCTCAAAGGGAAGAAAGAAGGGAGAGGGAGAGGTGGATATTTAGCGCTGGAAAGCAGGACTATAAATAGCAGTCAAGCAGGGCTGGAAGACCTCTCTCCCTTATTTCACAATCACCTCTTTATTTCAGTGGCTGCAGTGAACTCCCCCCTCCTTGTCTGTAGGTGGCTGTGCGCAGTGTATGGCCGGCCTACCTGCCCGTTGGCCTGTGGTTTCGGTGGAACAGAGGCACATGTGACCGTTGAGGTTTCCATTTTGAACACAGGGGAAGGAACGCACTGTTAACAGAGGGACTCCTGCAGTCTTTTAGAGAGCTGGGAGCTGAAGGAGCTAAGCTCCTCGGTGACTCTTTCTGATGGGGCGAGTAGGGTGAGCTGGAGGTGAAGCATGGGCCTTAGGCCTGTGACCTTGGCTCAGCAGGAGAAATCAAGATTAGAGAAACTGAACAGTAACTCAACTACGTGGAATTCATGCAAGGTGGGGGACAAGGTGGAGCATTATTTCCTGAAAATGGAGCTCCGTAAAGCTCTGAAATCATCCTCTATGTGTAAGTTACTTTAAACATGAAGGTCAACTGAGAACCGATTTCTTATTTACACCAATGACCTGGGGAAACAAAGGCAGGTAGGGAACATAAGGAATTGTGCAGGCAATCGGATGCAGGGAAGGAGATGGTGTAGCCAGTCAGCACGCAGGGGCGTGTGTTTACAAGGAAACCTAGAAACTGAAAAGACTGCCAAAGAGCCAGACCTAGTTCATAACCCCCCTAGCTTCGCCTCTCAGGTGTCGGATGTCATGTTAACGGATAAAAGTTGATCCTCTCTGAGTGTAGGCTTCAACAGGGCTCAGGTAAAAAAGCGTTCAGAGCCCTTCTGGGCCTCGGGACCATCAGTCCTTTATTTAAGATTTGAGAGTCTTGAGCCTGGGGCTGAATGAGGCCTACACTTTTGTATCCTTGTGGTACTTCAGGGTTGCTTTAGCACGCAGCTCCCACTCTGGTGTCACAGTACCCTTCTTCCAACCTTGGCAAATTAAGATGCAAATTGACATAAATAGTAGTAGTATTAAAAGAGGCAGAGAGGGAGGGAGAGAGGGAATAAGAGAGAGAGAGGGGAGAGGGAAGGAGAGAGCGAGCTAGAGAGAGGAAAGCTACAGCTACATTATCCAGTACACATTTTCATCACCTTCAGGCTGGGTGATGTCAGTTGGCCCATTGTGCTATGCAGATACGGGCTACCAGTGTGCATGCCATAAGCACTGAGCGCACAGCCATGCCTGCAGCTGATGTACCTGCTCATACAGACAGGAACACCCCCCTTGTCCCAGCGACAGAATCAACAGATTACCTAAACTGAATGCAGTGCAGTAGCGTGGCCCAGTGACATTCATCAATAGAAAACATGAGGAGGGAATGAATTTATTCAGTGTATACTTTCTGAGTAAGCCTACATGAAATTAGAGAGAATCAACAATTATTGCGGTATCCTTGCATTTTTGTCATTCTGCGTTTCATCGTCCCAGCTGCTAATTATCCAATGGCCATCAAGAGGTATGGTTACATATTACAGGGTTGGGTATTTTCTTGCTGTTTGGTTGGTTTTTTCCCTGGTTCTGTGTACCAGCTTCCTGGCCCTGTCTGATACTCATCTTCGCAAACAAGTTTTCCAAGCCAAAGTTTACCTCCAGCAATTCATTTCTGATAGCTTTGGTTGTCACAGAGAGCTTCCACACCAGAATCATGCTGCTCAGTTTATTTTTGGGTGGGTCCAAGCATTGGTCTGTGAGGCAACCGAATGGATTGCTACCCTGGTAGGGGAGAAATCTGTAAGTGAGCAGACATAAATTGCATCAAGCAGGGATATCAAGCACACAGGGGGAGAAGTCAGGGGAGAACAGTAAAACTTATTTACAAGGCATTGACTGCAGTGGAATGCAGTCCTTAGTTATTTTTAAACCTGTGAAAAATTCTGGTTGGGCCAGAAGGCATCAGGCACAAACCGTATGCTGTTGAGCTATTCCTTCCTTGGCAGGGTCCCCCTGCAGAGGTGACTTTGGGTCTCCAGGCTGAACGCAGCTGTGTGACGTCAAAGTCTAATGAATGTGTTTTTTCACATTAACAAGAGTTTCCTGATTGAGCCGAAGACCTGAGCAGCTGTACGGAATCACAGGGAATTCAACTTCTTAAGCGCAGATGTCTTAGAGTGGCAAAAAAGGAAGCAAATAAACACACACCGTAGCCAAAAAGTTGGCTTGTGGGCGCACCCCAGCTGTGACTTTCTAAAGCGCTTCGCCTCTTAGCTCCGCCGCTGACGTCTTTCCCACCAGCTGGACCAAAAGATAACGCAAACGTCCCCTCCTGCATGGGGACCAGTCGGATCTCGCTTCGTAATCTCTGACACTTACTCAGAACCAGAAAGGCCAGATTTGTCATGGGCTTAGTGCTGCTTTTCAGGGCTGTTACAGGCGAGAAAAAAATGCGCCCCGGTACTCCTTTTAATTGAGTATTCTGTCGGCTTCGCCATTGCACTTTGAATAAGTTTTTAGGTGTCATTGGCGAGAGAAGCAGTGTGTCATGTTTAGAGAGACATGCTAGTAATCAGAAGGTTACAGGTTTGAATACCATTAATTCCCTGTTAACACATTCTGTAGCAAGGTACTTGACTTTCCCCAGCAAATATTCTGCTGTACAACGTAGGGCACCCGCTTAACAATTAAATACCGTACTGCACCGCAATGTAATGTAATGCAGTATAATCCAGATAGAGCGTGGAAATAGGCTCTGCCTTTGTCCCGTTATTATAAATAGATACAGCTGTCTTATGCCTTTATGTAAAAGGTGATGAAATTTTACATTCACAAAGGGCCTGTTTTGTGTAGTATCTGGACCAACAAATTTGAATTAGCTCTAACAGAGGAGAGAAAAAAAGCTGCTTCATATTTTTTTTCAGTAGAGCCAACTTTCTTTGATCATTAAAAACAGAGAAGGAAAAAAAACCCACGCCGCTCCCTTCTCTTAATTTGCGGATGGCACACCTGAGACTTGGAGGCAAAACGCAGCTGGAAAAGGAGAAGAAAGGCATAATAACGTACTTTGAAGTGAATCAAATGAAGAGAAAAATGGATTGGGAAAGGCTGGCGAGACTGAGAGATTTACAAGCGTCCGCGATGGGCTCCCCACGGCAACGTCCCTGTTGACGTTGGCTACAATCAGCGGGCCCGGTGCCGAAGCGGGCTGCACGACTGCACCAGCAACGCTGGTTCTGAGGCGAAACAGCGGCAAAAAAAAACATCACAGGAGCCGTCACTGCGCTTACATAACCACGGCGCTTTAAAGCGAAGCGGCGAATGAGCCGCCCCACTTTCTGCTTCCGCGCAGCTGATGCGCAGCGATAATCAAAGGGGCTGCATCACTCTGCGTATGCATGCACTGCTGACTTCCAGCCTCCAACACTCCCATGGTAAGAAGGTGTGGCTCCCATAGCATATCTGTTTCTTTCTGCTTGTCTTTCTTGATTTTTTTTCTTTTTTTTTAACCAAGCATGAAAGAAAACCCTGGTGAGATCATCTCATCACATGTGCCCAGTCCCCTTTCTGACTTACAGTCAGTAGTGAATGATTAATGAATTTAATGTGAAAAACAATGACTCAGTATCCAAAAACTCATATGTTTTATTTCTCTAAAGCTGTGCATGCTTAAGTACAGAGATGTTCGGTTTATTTGAAAACCATCTGGTTCAATTTTGCCTCAACACCGTGCATTGTCCAGCGACCTCTGTACATACCGCATGAATAGACAGTAATCAAACATATTGTGTACTGTTAATGCCAGACATTTATGAAATGAAAGTCATTGTTTATGACCCAGAGCTGCCTCACACCCAACCTTACTTCCTGTCTGGTAAAGAGAACTGGCCAATCACCACAACGCAATCCACTCCACTCCTCAAAATTCACGCCGGGACATTTCTTGGCAGCGCGAGGACGGCACTGACACATTTGGTGTGAATAAATGTCCGTCCTGCTCTTGATAAGCGCACCGTGCGTCAGCATGCGGACGCTCTGATGTTTGTAGGACTGTTGGGACAATAGATGTCATCTTCCATTGTGCTCGGACACCTGACGGTGCAGCGCGGCGCAGAGAGATGTGTAATGGGATTGCTGTTTGCCATTCTGCCGTGACTTGTGCTTTTGGTGAGAGACAAATGCATTCTTTCCGCTCGTCGAGCACAGGAGAGCGTGAACGGAGGTGGCTCCGGAGGTGTCGTGCGGGCTTCGTCTCGCGCTGGAGCACCTCATGCAGAAACGGCTGCCTGCATCATGTCGCTTTTCTCCAATCTTTCATTTGGTGGCCCTGGCATCCGCTTGCTGTCACCTTGTTGTGTGCCTGAAAGGAAGAAATCCTGCATCTCCGCTGTGAAATGAACTGGCTGGGAAAGAGAGGTCGACTTAGCTGGAGGTGTCCGGAGAGAACAGATGAGCGAGAGAGACATTCGAGGGACACGCCCCTCAGAATACCGCAGTACTGAAAATGCAGCAAGCCGCCACTGTCCCTCTCCTGCACCCAGCATGCATTGCTCTCTCATGAGGAAGTACAACAGGGTCTCCAGCTCCCACTTCCTGTCCGGTGGGTGCTAATGCCTAGTATGGGGGGTACAGGCTAAGTGTCCATTCCCCTGTACGTCCCTCTTGAGGGAAATCTTTCCTCCCCTCTCCTCCATCTCTCTTTCCTGTCGAATGCAGGGCCTCTCCTGTGAATTTAACTTGTGCGCCTTTGCTCCTCAGATAACTATGTATCAGTTAATGAAATCTCGGTTGCTCCCCCCTGAACAGGACAGATTAAGTCAGCTCAATATTTTAATACGTCTCCCCAAATTGTATCCCTCTTGTTCGCGCATAATATGACAGGGCCCTGGAGGAGCCCAATGCCATATGCAGATTGCAAGGATGGGCACCCACACTGCCCTATTCAGAATGTCCAGAAAATGGACCCCCCTTCAGCGTTGTAGATAGAAATTTGCACAGAAGTGCCTTTGCACTCCTGCTGCAAAAAAAAAAGCACTCAGCACTGCTGGCTATATCATCACTTTCCATCGATAAGGCAAAAGGCACGATGTCATTTTAAGTCTACATTGCCCATCCTGATAAGGAAAAAGTTTTCAAGTTTTATCTATGATTAATTGAAGTTGCATTGTATAATGAAAAATCTAGTTCCTAGTTTGTAGTGGCAGGAGGACTTTGGCTGCAGCAGTTTTTCCTCATCTGTTACAGTGCGGTACAGTTGTGCATACTGCCTTACAGATACCATTCACACTTGTAATCAGTTACTTTGAAGAAAAAAAAACTGAATCTGGCAAGAAATTGGCATTGCATTTTCTTAGATTTTTATGGGAAAAAAATGTTAAAGTTATTTTTTGACAGTTTTAAGGTTTTACATGTTCGGATGTCTTTATCTTGTTGAACTGAGAACAGAGATATTTTTGCATCATATTAGTAGATTTTTTAATCCCATGTAATACATTTAATAGCCTTGAAATCATTTTCTTATATGCAGTGTACACATCCTAACAAAACAGTGCAAAATGTGTTTTCTGCTAATACTGAAAGAATAGTACATCACTTGCTTTGATTTTCCTTTTCCCATAAAACCACTTTTATCGATCAACCCCATGATCAGTGTTTATATATTTTCCTTGGCCTTCTCTTGCTAAAAGCCTCTCATAGCGGCGCGTTAGCCATTAGGCGTCTAATTCGAAAGAAGGCAGCCGGAGAGCGGCGGCTCGGAGCGCCCCGCTTAATGCATCTCGTCTGCGACGGCTAAATGTTTCCGCAGCATCCCACCCGTCCTTCTGCCTGCCTCAGCAAGACTTCCTCGACGGGGGCGATTTAGGATGAAACATTGGAAATTAAGCCCCGGTTAATCTGTCTCGGTGAGGTGAGTGATAAAAGTTTCATTAAGCGATAGATCACGGGGCGCTTCGGAGAGGGGGGCACTGGAGGAGTTTGATCGGAGCCCCCCCCAGCGCTCCCGGACTCCCTTTCTCAAGGTCATCAGAGGCCCGCACGCCCCCGCTGAAAGGGAACTGCTGACTGGGTGAGGGGGAAACGTTTAACAGGCGGACACCCACGGTTAAGCTTTGTGCACAGTCGACGAACGGCGAAATGAGTGTAGCACCGATGCCTGGCCTGCTCTTTCCACGGTTAAGCCTCCCGGATTGAATCATTTCATTTATGCGTCTTTCGCTTACTTTTCTGCCTGTCATGGGCTGGAAACGGAATTTGTATTATTTGTTGCTGTCCTGCTTGTAATTCGTCTACTCAAGGTGCTAAGTGACGTTCAATAAAAGGGACAAAATGGGGAGAAAATTATTTTTCTCCTTCTAGTGTGCATTTATAAATCTCTTTAGAATGCTTTGTGGAGGTTCCCAGTCCCAATTTTTGTGTTTTGTGTAAGAATGAATGTGGTGAGGCTGGCAAAATGCAGCCAACATTTTGTATGACATCATTTCAGTGCAGGAAGAAAAAAAAACGTGTTAAATTGTGAAGAGCAGGGATGGAGCTGGAGATTAGAGGCTGGAAGGCTCTCAGAGCTCACCCCCCCCACTTCATCCTGCGGTGTTTCTGCTTGGGGGGGGGGGGATGTGGGGGCGTGGGTGGGGGGCTCAGTCTTTCTGGAGCGAGCACTCTGACTCTGAAGCTCGTTCCACCTCTGGCTTCACTCAGGCTTGCCTCTGCGGTCTTGGAGGAGAAGATGAGTTAATCAAGCTTGGCTTTGTTGCCGTTATTAGCTCACTGCAGCAATATTTGCATTCTATCTGGGTGAAGAATGATTTCTAAAGAGAATGGGAGGCTGGGAGCCAAATGCTCTCTCTCTCTGTCTCTTTATTTTTTTGTCCTCCTCTTCCTTTCTGACTGGGCTGAGTAGTCTGCACCTGGGGGAGAAGTCCCGCTGACCTCAGGTCTGTAGACACCCACGCTCTGCATTCTGCCAGGTAATTGGCTGAGAGAGGCTGGCTTCAGGATTTGAGCATGGGGACGAAGGGGAGTGGCAAGGGGGAGGGGTAATTGACTTTTACTGCCTTGACGTGTTTACCCAGAATGCTACACGTCTGCACAGCAAATACTGCCGGTCAGAGGTGTAAGCAGAGCATTGATTTGCTTGCGTGTGGAATCCTAATAGTTCTGAAAACAAAAAAAGCCCAACCCCCCACCCCACTTCCCCTCCCTCCAGATTGCAGGGATGGGCAGATCTTTGGCAGGGAGCTGGGGTCTGTCACAGAAGGCTGGAACTGTCATTAGCGACACCCCCTTCCCCCACCGTCACACATCACTCGCGTCCCAGCACCGCCCAGCAGGGGGAGCCGTCATGTGCTGCACTGCGCTGCCATCCCAGCATTTTACAAACAGTCCTCAGGCCACATCTTTTTTTTTCTCTCCTTCCTGCTGTACATGTATTCCCACACTGTCTCCTTCCCTGTGCTGGGGGCGGAGGCCAGCTGTCTCGGTCCGGGCCCCTGGTGCGTTCTGCCAATGATGGGGAACGCACTTCACGCTCCGCACAACCCCCGCGACGCAGGGCCTTCTGGGAAATCACGCCCAGGCTGTCAGGCTCGCTGCGCTGGGAGGCTCGGCGAGCCCTGGCAAGAGAGGAAACAGGCCTATTTCCCCACAGACACATGAAAGGCAAGCTCTCAATCTCACTCCATCTCTGTACAACACCACCGCGGCGGTGGGAAGCCAATCGGGGGACTCATAATGCACCGGAAACCATGTCTGCTCTACAATTTAGTAGGTTCTAGCATTCACCGAGCGGCCGGCCCCTGACCACTGCTAACAGGGTGGATATTAACTCCTAAGGCCCAAAAATGTCTGGAAAGTATCTCCATGATGGATGAGTTAGCATTGTTCTGTCACAACAGGACAGGCTGTTCCTCACAGTCCCAGGGGTCGTTGCCAGCGGACGTTAAGGTACAGCACAATGAAGCACCTAATCCCAGTTGATGTTCATTGGAGGGAAAAAAAAAGAGGAACAATTCAATGCAGGACTGGAAAGCAGTGGCAGGCCTGAGATTATAAAGCTGTATCATACATTTAATGTTTAAAAATGATTAGTTAACCAGTCTTAATCACATGAGTCCTGATTGCTGACTTAATCCAGCTGGCACAGGTCTTTTTTTATTTATTTATTTTTTTGCAATCCCAAATAGGGGTCAGATTATTGCTTAGAGTGGGATTTGTGTTGGGGTGGTGGCCTATTGCTGCACTCAGCACCATAAAGCCCATTGTCTCACATGCAGCATTAAGGATCAGAGCCCTAATGGGTTCCGGCAGTGTGGGCTGGGTCGCCCATGTGAGGAGAGGCACGCGTGACCCCCCTAGGGATCACACTGGGGGGGGGCTCCTGAGGGCCTCGTCGTGGACTGTGTCTGTGGGGGGGGGAACGTGGCACCTGCGGGACTGGAGTTCGGAAACGTCTCTGTGCTGTTTTGTCACCCGGCACACGGTGTGGGAAAGGGAACTGGGTTCAGTCGGCAGTGTTACTTGCCTGTTTTGGAAAAAAATTGCCCTGGTGTGGTAGCAAAAGTGCTGCTATTGAAATCTGATGTTTTTTTTTTAAGATGTGATAATGCAGTCAGAGCGCTTGGGGATTATAAACTATGCAAGGGATTTGGTATTGTGGGGCTTTGTAGCAGTAATAAGGTGAAAAACTAACTGCGTCAGGAGTGAGAGAACAGTAGAGATGGGGAACAGGAGGGGGGATGATCCTGACTTCACTTTTGGAGGGGTGGAGAGAGGGAGGACTGTCCCAGCTTCAGCCCTGTGTCTCAGGGAAACAGGGGGTTGAAGAGCAGGGAGAATATCCAGATTTTCATCTTTCTATAGAGTGTATTAGAAAATAGATATGCTTTGTCAAACAGTGATGCACTTTTGCCAGACATGTAACACAGTCTTGCCTTTGGGGTTGAAGGGAAATGTGATCCTAGTGGGAGCATCCAGCGCTTGTTGTGGTCAGCATTCTCCTGCTGGAAATACCTCACACAGACGAATAAACACAGATTACTGCACGGCTTGTTTTCATAAACAATTCAGGAGCAATACTTTGCCTCCTCGACTGTGATTGTCATTCTCGAATACTGATTTTCCAGGTTACGGCTCTCCTGAATTTCAGGGAATTGTCCTGGGGATTTAACTTTGGAAAGCAAATTGAAATATGTAATATCTTCTTGAGGGAACCTTGAGATAAAGTGTGGGTAGGACACAATTGTCCTTTTTTGTAGCCCTCCTATGTGGAAATCACACTCCCAGAATAACAGAAGTGGTTGGCTTTATTCTGGGTTCATGATGCTTTTACTATTATTGTTGTTATTATTTTTGTATTGCAAGTTTATTACCTCACTGAGATTAAATGTAGTTTAAGTTGCTCTATATGCAGGAGAAGCACAGCATTATATATGAGGTCTGTACCTGAGCACCACCCATTTTCTCCTTGGCAACCAATCACAGCATGATATCGCTCGGCCAATCCCCTGCAATCCTTCATGTGGCTGATGATTAACCAGGAGCCCCTAATAAATACCTGTACGGTGTCTGAATTGGCACGACAGCCTACAGTATCAGCAGCAATGCTCATCAGAGTGAAACAGCCCCCAGGGGCAAAGCAACTGGAATCACAGTCACTCACTTTACCGAGTTGCCTGCATCGTTGATGTGTTAACCCATTGAGCTCTGGAGCACTAGAGGAAGGCCTGTGTTTGTCAGTTTGAGGTGAGGCTGCAGTTGTGTAGCCTTCCTGAGCTGGTGAGCTGGTGAGATAGCGGGTTAATGTATAAATTGTGGGAAATCTTTTGCAGGTTATTAAATTACCCAGCAGGGGTGATATTAAACTTAGCTGGAAGCTAGAGGGTGGTCGTCTTCGTGCTCGATAAGTAATGTGTATTAGTCTGTTTTCATCTTCTTTGGTTACTGCTTGCGTCCCGTGGAGCATATAAAAAGTAGATTGTAGCTCCTTTCTGTCTGACTCACAACATGGCAAGGTTTGAGCACAGCATGCATGCACATTCCATCAGTCCATACATTTCATATGTATAAATATTTGTATTTATATGTATGTAAAACTGCATTTCCCAGAATGCACTCCAGAGTGCTGCTGGCAGAAGGATTTGGAATGAAATGGTTTTGAGTGAGTATAAATGGCCTTCCTCGTTCACAGAGGATTCAAATGTTTTTTTGTGTTTACATGTGGGCATTTATTATTTATTTGAGAGTTTCAGCTCTGTTGCTATACAATGAAAGTGGTATGTGCTGTGAATGTGGGCATCAAATAAATAAGGGGGTGGAATAAATGTGTATTTCCTGCACTAAAAAATAAGATTATGTTCAGTCCGGCATCTGTGTTTAGCTGCTCTTTGCATGGAGATTATTGCTTGGGGCCCTTGGGGCACATATGTGGGAAATGAGCTCGTATTGGGGTGAGGGCTGTGGCTTGCTGCTGTGTGTGTGTGTGTGTGTGTGTGTGTTTGGAAGGGATTGGGATTAGCATCAGGTTCCTCACCCCTTTGTCCTAACCCATTTCCCCCCTTCTTCCCATCTACATGGCTACATGAAACTGCGCCCTTCCCCCCTCTTCCCCCCTAGCCTTGCTTTCCTATCAGCCTGTGAGGCTTAATCCTTATGAAATTTTCCAGATGTATTCAGCGGAGGGGGGGGGGGGGGGTGTGACCCTGCTTCTGCCCCCCCCCCCCCCTGTTTTTGGCATTCATTTTGAGTCTTTTTTGTGTGTGCTCTGTGCATTATGAATATGATGTGAGCAGTAAATGTATCCCTGTTTTGTGCTTTTGTGCACAGTCTATTGGTTTTGTGTGTACCTGGAGGTGTCTGCTCCTGCATGCATATTCATAGGTTGTGTTTATTTACCTTATGTGTATTTTATGTGTATTTTCTTTCTCTGTGACAGCATTTCAATGCGTTTGTGCAGGAAGATCTCACAGCTTTGCAGTCTGTCCACCTGCGCGGTTGTCTGCGCAGCTCTGCTCTGCGATGACTGGATGATCCTGCGTGCTGCTGCCGCAGTGCGAGCTGCGGGCCCCTGCGCAGCTGCAGCTCTGTCCTCGCCTCTCGCCCCGCACTGAGGCGGGGGGAACCAGGAGCCACGCATCTGCGCAGACCTGGAGTTCGGCCTGTCTGATGAACGCTGCTCACCCACCCGTGCAAGCTCACGTATATATCAGCAACTCGCACGTACTGGAAGTAAATTAACGGAAAACACTGAACCCTCCGGCGGATTTAGTCAGAGCGAATCAGGCCAGGTTAAACAATAGGATGTATTTGTTTAAAAACTTTTTTTTTTCTTCTTTTTGCCAAAAACGCCTTCATGAAATAGATGGAGAACAGAGCTCTCCATTGGCTCATAGACCTCCCTATCACATTAAAATGTAGAGCCGTGATGAGGATTCCAGTGGTGGCTGAAGACATCTCCCATTGCGCTGTTGCCTCGACCGGAACGTTTCTGCTCCGGTTTCAGAAACGAAGATCGGCGGAACGGAAGCAACAATGAGCGTGGCGCCAAGATCAAGGCCGATTTGTCTTTTGGTGGTAATCATCGATGAGGGGCCAACGAAGACGGAATGTTTTCCTGAAAAACTCTTATGCGACTTGAATTAGTGGAGCTTACGGACCATTTTTATGTTAATACTGCCAAATAGAGTTCCCTAATCTCTTGTAACTCCCTTGACGGCCAGTATTACTGCTTAAGAATACCCTGATTACTTTCCAGTTGCATATATTAATGTTTCCTAAGGAGAGGAGCAGGCGAGGAGAGGAGCAGGCCAGGGGACATAAGGAGGCTGATGAGGGACGTACAGAACATTGTATGGCTCAATAGTCTGAGGGTGTTTACCAGCGGTTTTGCAGTGAAATACATTATCAGAGTCTAATGGATGTTTCCCTTCTGAGGTACTGCACCAGATTATTTGTGTGAGAGTAGTGTGGAGGACCCAACCCTGGTGTCAGTTTATGCTCAGGACAGGAGGTCACTCCAGCACATGGATATCCTCGTCTGAGCTGGCATTCCCTCTCCAAGCTGCTATCTTATGTAACTCCCCCAGATGGAAAAGCCAGGCCTTTCATTGGCTTTCACCTGTGTGCACTCAAGTTTTTTTTTCATGTAAAGTGGATGTAAAGTGGACGCATTTCACGAAAAAGTCTTCAGTCCTGCTCAGGCTCACGGTGGGAAAAATGTACATTTTCAGATCATCTTTGTTAGTATTGCTCAGCTTTTATGACAAACTATTAGAGTTTTAAGGCCAGACATCCTCAGAACGTGTGCTTCTTTTACGAGCCGCTGTAAAAATGAAATGTGGGGCATTTTCCGGTTTTATTTCTGGAGAAAACAGACAGAAAGAGGAGTTGCTCGGTTAATTTCAGAGCGGCGCTTTACCCGATGACTCAAAGACTAACAAGCAGACAGAGAACGCGTCAGCTACAATCCAGCAGGGAAGGGGAAATCAGGTAAACAACTGAAGGAAGGGGGGGGGGGTGAATGAAAAGAGAGGGGCTGAATAATTTGGGTGCGGGTTTGAGAGAGCTGGCTGCTGGCTGCGCTGATTACAGCTCCGTGTGTGCGCCTGTCTGCGACCCTGCCATCATTAACTCCGGCTCCAGGAAGGGCTTTGATCCCGCTGTAGACTCCCGGTCCCACCCCTCTCCCATCGTGCCCCTAAATACCCTCAGCTCATCCTTCCTTCACCCCATCAGCCTCCATCATGCCTCCTCTAATCTGGAGCCAGAGAGGGCCTCAGTCCCAGGTATAGCCCCCTTCTTTCCTGGCCCTGACCCTGGCCACAGCATCCTCAGATGGGGGATGGATGAGGAGCTATCAGGCCTGACTCTGTCAGTCACTCGGGGAGGGTTACCGGATGTACCGTGACATCGGCGCTCATCCTGTGTGCAGGTTTCTCAGGGATTGGGTTTGAGGAAGCCGATGAATTTCAGCTTTGGGTTTCCGTGTGGAATTGTTCCTGGTCTCGCTGCACACCACTGGACCAGAATAGAAACCACACTGAGAAGAAGGAAAGTCAAAGTAAGAGTGCTTTACAGTTCTATCAGGAGCGCCGGTTGAAGAAATCAAGAAATTGCTGGTGTGTTCGCATTTGAGTGAGAGCTCTGGTTTGTTTTCCTGGGGCAGGAGGCTTGCAGGAGCCCCTTACAGCAGAGGGCAGAGAACAAAGAGGCTCCTCACCTCTCAGACTCATGGAACTGTGACAGCCTCAGCTGCTCCCCCTCAAACAGACCACTCTCTCTGTTCAGCTGCGG
The DNA here is from genome assembly GCF_013368585.1 of Megalops cyprinoides. NCBI lineage: Eukaryota > Metazoa > Chordata > Actinopteri > Elopiformes > Megalopidae > Megalops > Megalops cyprinoides. Next base: position 10,324,492 of record NC_050595.1, read on the forward strand.
AAAAGGGATGCATTCTACTGGAGTAGCTCCACACACACTGGCTCAGACCATACGGTCGCCGAAGAGAAGGACCCGAACAGTGCCGTGACTGGGAGATGCCGCCGCTTTTGTTCCCGTTTAGATTTCTTGCCCGATGAATACGGTTTTCCTCTGCTGTGAACACCTGTTAGAAGAAGAATTGAATCAATGCCCACCCCCCCCCCCCCCCCCAATATAGTGACAGCTGTCAGCAGGGCCACTCTGACAAGGGAAACACAGTACCCCATGTACCTCTGGTTTTGTTGCCTGTCTGTTGTCACCCAGCATTAAGCGGAATTGCCTGGGTCACTGTTTATTAAAACTTTCAGCAGAGAAAAAAGGGGAGAAGGAAAAAGTGTGTTCCTTTTTTTGTTCACACTGAGCAACACATACACCTGGGTAGTACTGAATGTCATTACACAGTAACCACACTGTAATTGTAATTGTATTGTATAGAGTGACGAGGTGTTTTGTTGCCTTGTTGGTGATAGGAGAAAGGATTGTTTGCTTACAGATCTATCAGGACACAGGAACACTCCCACCCCCCTGCTAAAGCTGATTCTATGGAGTCTGCAGACTTTCCGCTCAGCAGGCCTTTCAGTGTCTGATTCAGCTGGTAATCGTGTTGATTGATCCGGCGCAGTTTCCCCTCCCACGTAAGAGCATCTGTGCTTCAAAGAGAGCTGGGAAAAACGGGCTGGACTGCAGCCCTTCGGGATCCGGAGTCGAGCTCCCTTGACCTAAAGCTGTTGCGTCAGAGGACAGAGAGTAAGCCCTCTGAGCGATCAGGGAAAGGGGGGTGGGGAGCTATCCGGGGTTCTGAAACGGCTGAGCTGCCGAGCAGCTGAGCTCCACCTGGTCAGGCTGCAGGGACGGAGAGAAGCAGACTGCTTGTTCATAGGCACCAGTTTGGAGTGGATGTTTGTGCAGATCACATACTGTATATCATCTGGATGGCCTGATGATGGACACCCATGATGAGACTGACACATCCATACAGTATGCAGATTGAATGTTTTGCACAGCGCCTGATATAAGCTGCAAGCACAGTGAGAGGCAGAGAGGCAGAGTCTATCACACACACACACAGAGCACAGGGTGAGCCACAGAGCTCTCTGTTCAAAGCGTGAGATCAGTGGCCTATTTCAAGCAGCACTGGTTTCAAGCTGCAGTTGTGTGAAGTATTGATCCAGTGGTCACACCATGTACTGAACGGGATTCACTGAAAATGATGCAAGACTGTTGTGGTAATTCCATTCAGATTCCTTAGTTGTACATTGTTATTAAAGGGAAACATCAAACAATAATAATTACAAATCTGACTCCAAATATGGTTTTAACTAACCACTCAGTCCTGTAGACTGTATCACCCAGCACCCGTTAGGGTGTAAATGCTGTTGTTTAAACCTTCTGCTTGCCATCCAGTTAGTTGTCACTTTCTGGTTGTCCAGTTCCTCCAGCAGAGTAGAAAATCCTGCAGCATTTGTACTGGGGCCCTTGGGTGAGAATTGGGGGATAATTTTACTTATGTAGGGGCCATTGGCCAGAGTGTGCTCAGTAATGACTTTCCAAATTGACATTAAAGGTTTGAGTGGGGGTTGTGACCCTGATGTTCTTCTGTGAATGATAAAAAAAAACAACCGCGCGGGTCTTCGGTGTCGTCTCTGCCGCCATTACCTGTCCGGCCGTTAACAGTGACCCACTTTGGCAGCACCAGAATATCCTCCGGAGCTGAACCCTCAGCCTCCACGGGGGGCCTCCGAGGCACTTGAGCAGCACTCGAGATCAGACCGGCCGAACCCATCGTAAATTATTTTAACACTCACATGCCACTTCTGGCCGTCTCATGCAAACGGCGTTATGGGAAGGGAGACTCATAAGTAGCCCCCTCCCGGCTAGCTCGAGTGTTTATGGGCGTCCTATGAAGGTGAGGGGGCCCCCTCCGCTGCGTTAATGGCCGGGTGTAACGGGGGCTCAATTTTCACACTTCATCACGATTTTCACCTCGACGCGTCTCGGACGTGATGGCTAGGAGAGGCTCTTGAGCGGGCCCTGAGTGACGCCGAGCGCGTCGCGTTCAAGAAGCTGGAAATGATAACACGATAAATGCCGCATGTCTCCGGGGAGCAAGGATGGAAATGAAGGGAGATGAAACACTTACCTTTTGTCTGCTGGCACGGAGGAGCGTTTCTTAGCGCGCGGGCCGAAGTAATAACGCATCTCGTGCTGAGTGCGGGGACCGCGTGCCGCCGCAAACTCTCGATGTTAACGGAGGTGAGAAAGCATACATATTTAATTCCTTCATTTGTATTCTGTTAAATTTCCATAGTTTATACATGCCTTTTAAAAGACTGAGTGATGATGGGTTTACCAGTTCGTTTTAGAGGAAATGTGTTTTTTTTTTTATGCTACATACATATTTTATTTGATGGTTTGCATTCTGTTCAAACTCTGCGGTTGATATGTACGTTTGAAAAAAAAAAAAAATGTTGGGACCTTGTCAGAACTTCTGTTGCTCTGTCATTCACCATTCTACAACTGAAGCAGGCTCAGTGAACTGGCTCCAGCGGTGAATTCTGTGGGGAGCGAGTGGCTTGTTAAAACTGGTTCCAAGGTGTCACCAGCCCACCCATGGCTGCTGTGTGTATGAGGTCCATGTGGCCTCTGATTTGCTGCCCGCCTGAAAGGCCCAACCTCATTGGCGGCCATCTCTTGCTGAGTCCACACGGTGTTCGAGGCTTGTGATGTTCATCACTATAAAGGTGAAACATTTACACTTCAACATGTGTAGGTAAGCACACACACACTAATTCAGGCAAGTCCACACACTCAAGTACACACACTTAGGTACTCACGCACACATTCACACAATTCGGGGCAAGCCCACACATGTAATTACGCACACATGCACTTAGGCAAGCACAGACATGTGCTGTAGGTACACACACACACACACACACACACACACACACACACACAGACGCACACACACACACAGACGCATACACACACACATTCAGCCAGGCGCACAGACATTGACTCACGCATGTTCAGGCAGAACACACATCAAGGTACACACATTTAAGCAAGCACACACATGCACCTGCATACATTCTCACACACACACACACACACACACACACACACACACACACACACACACACTGCTGGCTCGCTTGTTCACATGTGCCCTCGGGCTGCAATTTGTCTTCTGCCGTCATCTCCCCCGGAGATTGCGGAGTTTATGTAGATTATTGCAGGGAAAGTAGGTTAGGATGAACGCCGCCACTCTGTTCCCATATAAACAGCACTGGCTGCTGTAACAGCTTAAATGGAGGGACAGAGCCTGGGAGAGGTGCTGAGAGGGGGAGAGTCGCTGAATGCTGACAGGGAAGAAGGAAATGGTTGCCTTGACATAAAGCCGCCTTCCCTGGTCTCTTGTTAGTGGGGCAGGGCTCTGTAGTTGGCGAGGTGGCGATGTGGCAGGGGTTTGTGAAGGGTTGGCTATGGGGGCCCGCTATAATGGTGGACGATGTCAGTGCCCCTCCATGAAATGAAAGTGCTGCAGTTCCCCTTTTCATCAAATTTCCAAAAATGATACGGTATTAGCTAAATTAACCTGGTAATTCCCTGGCGTAATTGCAGAGACCCCATTTCACGCAATGTGCGTTGAAATGTCGTAATTATACAGTAACAGAGAAATCCTTATTATCGTGGGGTGAGGTTCCTCAGATAAGAAACAGGAAATTTCGAGGCCCTCAAACAATAGTGGGCATGAGAGTAGACGGGGGAAGCCACTCCTGTTGGACCCTCATTGTCAGAATGTGAAGGTGACCCCAGAAAAGCCTGACTTTATGGATGGAATGTGTTAGGCGTGATTGTGGCCTTGTGAGTTCCATTTCACATTTTTGAATATATGCGGTTTCAGCTTTAGGGTATGATTTGTGCGGATAAAGCATATGTAACGAAGGGGATTATTGGATTAACGTGTTGATGTGTTGATACTAGATATTTGTTGAAAATGGACATGGAATGTAGAGATTTAAATGTGTGTATAATTTTTATTCAATCCGTTTATTGTTTTCCCATTTAAAATCCTGTTTTCATTAAATAAGACAAATGTTGGTGTGGATAATATTTTGTGACTTAATGGGGCCTTTTGTAATATCCCCTGTTGATAACACACCTAGCCCTGCATAGCCTTGAGATAGATTTGAAATTGCGCTAAAGTAATTCCATTAATATCAGCTGAAGCCAGTCCTCAGGCAAAAGTGATATGGCGTTTTTTAAATGAACACATAAACAATAACAACAACCAGCAACCGTCCAGGGGGCATATCTGCTGCCTTAATAAAGGTCAGCATTAATCAGGGCTAAACCAAATGGTGTACTTTGAGGAACAGGAGCCTGTCTAGCTGACCTTTCACAGATTTTTCAGGGTGCCATGGGGCAAATAGTACGGATTAGGTGTACATGTACAGAGAGACGCACACACATTGACACGCAAAAGGTATACAAAGAGGTAAAAACACACCAGAACGGAAGAGTGATTACGGCAGGCTTTATCTCTTAAAAGACGATTGCATGTCTCCAAATGCCATTTCATACATCAATAGGCATTTTAATCTGTGACACCAGCATCTGAGCAGTGCTTATCTTATGTCTATCTTTAGTTTGGTGTATGTGAAATCAGTGCTGTACAGTTATTCACCAGGGTTGCACGAGCCTCTTTGTTGAAATCCCCAGGTGCAGATGAGGGGGACCAGTGTCCATGTCCAGCCGGGCCCAGGTGACCAGGCAGCAGTGTAGCATAGTTGTAAGAAGCAGGGCTCATAACCAAAAGGTTGCTGGTTCAATTCCCCACTGGGGAGCTGATGCTGTACCCTTGGGCACGGTCCTTAACCCCCAACTGCCTTAGTAAATATCCAGCTGTAAAAATGGCTAACATTGCGACCTATGTGATTCGCTCTTTATAACAGAGTCAGCTAAATGACAATAATGTATTGTAATGTAATGTGAGGTCACATGAGTGATAAACAGTCAATAGGATGAGCGAGGGAGGGACCCACCTCCCTACATGCCATTTCCTCAAAAATAGATGAATTACACACAAACAGTGTAACAAGATACTGTATCTTCCCTTATCTGTATCGACCATATGAGGATACATGTGTGTCTTTGTGTTTGTGAATGTGTGCTTGTGTGTCGCTCTGGTGATTTAGTGAAACCAGGGACTTCATCTATGTGCTTTTCAGCCAGCGCTCTGGTGAAATGTTCTGCTGGCAGGGAGTGCAGTGCTTGAAAAAAAGGCTCAAACGAACTGGAAGCTCGGACAGGGGCGTGGTGTTGGAGCACACTGTCTTTACATCATCAAGGGTTCGGCCTTACGAATTGGTACTGAAACTTCATCGACGAGCGCGGCCTAATTATGTCAACTCTGTATCCCATCCCTCCTGCAATGGTAGCCAATCAAAAAAAGCCCTGGCCAAATACCTCAGCCCATCGTGCTCTGATCTGTGTGCCCCAGTTCATATGAATCTCTTATACGAGGATCATACACACAGCAGGACAGCAGGGCTGAGAATAGCACCTCTGAGGTCACCGCACAGCTCTGACTCCGAGGCTCTCCATTTGTGTTGATAACGGCTGAAAGGACCGGACACCGCGGAGAGAGGAAGAGAGGGAGTGCAGAACGAGTGAAGATGAACACGGTATACTTTTCAGCAGTGTATTTCACATCAAAGATGTCAGGGCACGCAATTGAGTGAAAACCGACAGAGAAAAAAACAACGGAATGGGCAGAAACAACAGGGTGCCGCTCGTTTTCTCCACGTTTTTTGCATGGCAGTCAGATGAGTGTCATTTTCCCTTTTTGCATCGCACCTGCTGTGATCTGGCCTTTAATGTAGACAAAGCCCTGGGCAGATGTCTTCCCCAGCTCTACAAAAAGAGCAGACTTCCCCAAGGATCCTTTGGCTGTGTTTGAGAGGGACTGTGTGTGTGTGTGTGTGTGTGTGTGTGTGTGTGTGTGTGTGTGTGTGTGTGTGTGTGTGGGGTGAGTGAGAGTGTAGGTGTGTGTGTGTGGGGTGAGTGAGAGTGTGTGTGCGGGCATGTGTGTCTGTGTGTGTGTGTGTGTGTGTGTGTGTGTGTGTGTGTGTGTGTGTGTGTGTGTGTGTATGTGGGCATGTGTGTGAGTGAGTGTGTGTGAGTGTGCATGTGGGGTGAGTGAGAGTGTGTGTGTGTGTGTGTGTGCGTGTGGGGTGAGTGAGAGTGTGTGCGCCCAGGTGTGTGCGTGTGTGTGTATGTTCACGTGTGCAAGCCTGTACAGGATTCCTTGCTGGGTGCCTCACACCGGTGTGGGAGAGGGGAACGATCGGGCCGCCAGCCAGTCACTGTGCCCAGGAAATCCGTCTGTCACACAGCGGGGGTCCATCAGCGGCACGGCAGCGTAAATAACGCACCGCGTCGCCATCCACTGCACAATGGGGGGGGACACTCCAGCACACCGCCTCTCCTGTCCCAGGTGTGAGTATGTGTGGATCCGTGCCAGGACCTCATAAAGTCATGTTGCCAGGGAAAACATGATGGATGGGTACTGGAAAAACAGACCTATGAAGGGGGAGTTTCCCATATTGAGGCTGCTGAGAAGTTTTGGTTTCTCCTTTCCCGCTGGGCGCTAAGGGTTACAACAAAAATGCCCACAAATCTTAAGGCCATGTGGCAGAAGTGTGCCAAATTTAAGAAGAATGAGTGAATGCTGTCAGCTGTCATTCAGAGTTGTGAAAACTATGTTTGGTGGTTATAATGACTGTGGCTTGTTACCGATAAGACGTGTTTCACATTCATGATATTTAAATGCATTTCCCACACTTCTTAACAAGCATCACGTTTTGTGTGATGTGGACATGGTTGGGCATGTACAACTTTGTGAGCACTTTCAGTTCACACCAGATGAATGTGTGCAAAAAACGACGTGTTGAATGAAGTTATTGACGTGAAAAATAGCTCGTGGCCAATAACTAAATAACTGAATTTCCATGGGCAGCGGCCAAAGAATGTGCCACAGTCTCCATGCATGGGTGTGTGCGTGAGCCCTGGGCAATTCTGATTGGCCAGCCACTGTAGGGAGGCGTGACCGATGTGTGGGCGTGTGTTGGTCATGCAGTTTGGGGGGGAAAGAGGGGTGGTGGTGATGGCAGATGGCAGTGTGTACAGTGCGGCTGGAGAAAGTAGGAGACGCAGCCAAAAGAAGTGAGATGCAGACAATGGGTATTTTCATCGATGTTCACATTGATCCTACTGCCAGTGGGATTTCTGATCTGAGGGGTGTTTCGATGTATGGGGTTGCTCTGCACAGACCTCCCACGATCACACAGTTTGCAGTCATACCCCACGCACCTAAGATTTCTACTCTAGCACTGCCTCTCTAGGCCTCTGCATAGATGCTGTTATCTTTGCATTTCCACATTTGGTAATTTTGTCACTGCTCTTTGCAAAGTCACCTCCCTTTGCCTACAGAATCACAAGCAAAAATCTCTCTTAGCTATTCAGTTTTTTTTTTTTCCCCTGCTCTCTTTTATGCGTGGCGGAAGTTAAGACTCAAACAAAGGCTTAGGGCTGTGGAGCTGCGCATGCTGGGATTAATGGAGATCTGTGTGCCTGCTGAGTGGTGTGTCCCCTCAGATCTCCATTGGCAATGAGAAGCCGTGTCTCTCTTAACCTTGCAGTGGAGTGCTAGGCTGGTGCGTAGCCCACAGTGCAGCAGATCTGTTTGTTGTCTGTGTGTGTGCGTGTGTGTGTGTGTGTGTGTGTGTGTGTGTGTGTGTGTGCGTGTGCGTGTGCGTGTGCGTGTGCGTGTGCGTGTGCGTGTGCGTGTGCGTGTGCGTGTGCGTGTGCGTGTGCGTGTGCGTGTGCGTGAGAGAGAGAGAGAGTGAGAGAGTGAGTGAGAGAGAGAGAGAGAGTGAGTGAGTTTGGGTATGTATGCAAGCGAGCTTGTGTGCATGAGGGAGCAAGTATGTGTGTGTATATGTGTGTGTGTGTGTGTGTATGTATGAGTGAGTACTGTGTGTGTGTGTGTGTGTGTGAGTGTGTGTATGTATCTGTGTGTATCTGTGTGTATGTTAGTGAGAGAGCGAAAGAGAGAATGAGAGAGCATTCAAGGACCAGTGTAGGTGAGAGAGAGAGTAGAGCTGCAGCTGCTGTACTCTTAGGGAAATACTTTGCTCCATTTTGCCCTGTGCTTTCTGTCACAAACATGATAAATTTATAAAGGGCTGACTTCAGTACAGGCATCTCGCATTGCAGCTCCCAGAGATGCTCCAGCTTTGTCTGCCTCCCATTGAGCCCCTATGCTGAAGGCTGCACATATGTATATGAATTCTGTTTGAGCAATTATGCTACGCTGGCAGTTTGTTTTCATCCAGCCTTTTTTACGATGGTACCTCCCCCTTCCCTCCCCCCCTCCAGAATCTGTGCGTCTTTAATATACCATCATCCTCAGATACCCCGCAGAAATGCTGTAGAACCTGATTTCAAACATGAATCGTTTTAGTAGTGACAAGAAAGAGAACACTGCATAGGATCTCCCCAGAGAGAGAGAGAGAGAGAGAGAGAGAGAATGAGAGAGGGAGGGAGGGAGGAGAGATTGGGAAAACCGAAAGAGAGGGAACAGGGGAGAAAGAGAGATGGAGAGAGCGGGCTGGGATGAAAAGGCAGGGGACGGTCTTTTCAGAAAGCGCAGAGCATTCCCCCCCCTGTCTCCAGTCTAACAGCAGCGCTGTCTTCGTGGGGGGGGGGGGGGGGGGGGGGGTTGGCATCTCTCTCATCAGCACCTTGCGCTGGAGCTGTGTGTCTGCAGAGAGCGGGAAGTGTCTCCAGGGAGGCGCCGCAAGGACAGCGGAGGCCGTTCCGCTCGCGAAAACCAAGGTCAAGGGCTTCCGCTTGACCTTAATTACGGGTCTAATTTTAGACTAGCCCCCCGTTTTTTAGCCTCCGGGCTCGGAAACCACGCGGAGTCTCAGAGAGTACAGAGGGACGCTGGCTCCGTCTCCGGGATCACATCGGGTACATCCGTCACTCTCTGAGATGAGCAAACATCCCCCCCCCCGGCGAGCTGCTGCGGCGGGCTCCCCTTTTCCCTCGCCCCTGATGTCATCATCACCTTGATGTCGCGGGGGTGAGGCGCTGCCTGTTCGCGCCTGTGTGATGTCACCCTCGGCGTAGCTCTGCAGCGCGGAAAGGCCTGTGCGTGATCACCCTGTGCCGCCTCCCGGCTGCTGCGGCCATGCCCGTGAAGATCAAAGCCAGCGGCAGTAGCAAAGGGTGTAGTGTGACACCGTGCACCCCCCAACCCCCCCGCCCAGACCACTGCTCCTGGTCCCTCCTCACTGCTGAAGTGGAGGCGGGCTTTCGATCTCTGGCCCCTGCACCGGATCGGACCCACATTCTTCCCATTGGCTTGCTTGTGGTGATGAGATCCACACACCGCGCTGTGTTTCTGAAATGGGTCTGGCAGGGCTGTGCTGTTTATTCATGCACTCTGCTTCTGTGCTCCAGCAGAATGAAGAATTTCTAGAAGTGGGTGAATTCCGTTATTCGCTGGAGATAAAGGCACATACACACGTAGGAGAAAAGCAACGTGTACACTAAGAACAAACTGGCAATGACTCGTGCGGATGCAGTTCTCATTAGTATGCTGTGTTTTTCAATAGGAGGAGGTTGTTCTGTTTGATATTTCCAGTGCAGCTCTGGGTTCAACACCATCCTGAAATTGGCAAGTGGGTTGATTTACAGTCTTTAATTAAGAGTCCCTCTTGTGACCTGACAACAGCAGCACTCTCGTAATGCACAATGAGCACAAACCCAGGGAATAAGAATTCATTTAGAAACATTAAAGGGTCACTGCACTCAGAGAGTGCAGGCAGAGATGGAGATTAGCTCCTCTGGTTGAAGCGTGTTTGGTCTCTAGCCCAGCTAACTAGGTGCAAATGGAGGGAGGTACTGGCGGCTAAGGCTGGGAGCATAAGCCATTTTGATGTATCGTGTAATAGAATTTAATTGAAAAAAATATATATTCAGTGATTGTTGTTAATTGATATAAATGGTCATGGTCAAGCTGTATGTATATGTGAGGGCTGTTTTATCACACTGATCATTTACACATCTAACCTTAGGGAGGGACTTTTGGACGTTTTGGAGTTATTTTCAGTGCTTGACTGTCCAGTTAAATAAATGTCCAATTAAATTTTTGAGCGATTGACTTGTTTCATCCCCAAAGTCAACTCCTACAGTAGCCTCATGCATTTTTACGTTGGACAAAATCAAATGAAGTCCATGATTAAAGCCACAAAGTACAGTGTGAATGGAAATCAATCACATGCTTGTTCTATGTCCTTGTTAAAAAAAAATCCAAGGATGGAAATAAGAGCTGAACAGGGCCAGTTAGCAGCGGTGCGAGCATCAAAAACAAGCTTATGCTGTGATGTTTCTGTCCAGAAACTGAAGCTTGGCCACATTCTTTGGTTTTAGACCAACACCTTATTTTTCAGTTGCCAAACTTCCCTGCCTTGCTGGGCACGCGTTATCCCTGCAGGGCTGACACTGCTGGAACACTTAAGGGCGTCCCTGCTGAATGAGCAGGTATCGGCAAACGCACTGCCTTTGCACTGCGAGAGGGGGGTTCCTCCTGCATGCCAAGAGGCATCGCTGGAATAAAGGCAAGATTCCGCGACTGATGTCACCGGCTCAGGAGCTGAAGGGTTTCTCCTGTGTAGGGCGTTTGCCGGCAGCGCAGGGCTCGAAAAGCCCCTCTGTCCTCCTGCCTTTCTTTTTTTTCCCACATGGCCCCAGTGTCCGGTTTGGCAGAAGCGGTTTCAGCTCCCATTTCCTACATGCTCCCATGCTTTCTTGAATACTGCTGAAGTTCCGCTCCTTCTGGCTGCGTCTGTGAGAAAGTCAAGGCTGTGGTTCTGCTGATTAACAAAAGCTGCAATTCATGAATTGCATTTTGATGAATAAAAGGGGCATGAGGCACTTCAATGCAGCTTTACAAAGAGGGAAATATTGATAAGCACATTTTGTTCTTAATCACAGAAGGTTTCATCCTTAGTTATGGAAGCCTTCGACAAATGGTGAAAACAGGATGAAATACCACAAAAACAAAAACGAACATGTTTTTTTTGTTTTGTTTGGTCTCCCAGTTTTTTGGGCGAACAGGTTCAGTTCTGTAACTGGTAGAAGGCTGTGCATTTGCGTTGTGTAAGACCATGTTGTGAAGACGATCATTATGAGTTTGTACCTTTAAACATGAATGTGAACGTAAGCTCAGCTTTTTGGTAGCAGTTATAGTCCGTCTCATAATATAAGGACTGCCCACAATTCTGGCGCTAATCTTAGATGATCTCGAGCGTCTTGTCTAAAATGATGGCTAAAGTTTGCCTTCAGTGAGTGCTGAATGGCTGGTGCAGCCTGTCAGTCACTGCCTGACTGCTACCAATTAATTCCTGAGGCACTTTAATCCACCCAATTCAGCTTCATCTGATGAAAGGAGCTCACCTTCTGAAGGCTGCTGGGTCTTTTCCCACAAGATCCCCACTATTGACTTGAGAAATAAGTACTTCATTTATTATAGTGAGAAACTTCCTATTATAGATCTCACATGAGCTTGTCTGTCTCTCTCTCTCTCTCTCTCTCTCTCTCTCTCTCACACACACACACACACACATACACACGCGCACACGTACACGGACACACATAATTGGATTTGTAGGGTCTTAGAAAAGGGAAGGCAATAAGCGTCCTCACAAGAAGGCTTAATGATGTCACCACACCACAGTAAGTGTGGATTTTGTCGAGATGTCACCGTAGCAGCAGCAGTAGCAGTAACAGCAGCAAAACAAAAAAAAGAATCCCTGTTGCCATTCCCAGAGAGAAATATCACAGGGACGTGAAGTGGGTGTCCTGGTGTTAGATGTGTAGCCTTGAGGCGTGACGGAAGTCAAAGCTTTGAAGATCGCGTATTGACAAGCGACAACAGTCTTTCGACGCAGGAGAAATCTCAAGGGGGAACCGTAGCTGCAAATAAATAAGGCAAAAAAAAAATTGAGACAGAGAAAAGGGTGGATCTTGACGTTCTCTTGCTTAGATTGTTGTGGGGGAGGATGAATCTGGGAGAGAGGAGGGGTGTAGAAGGAGCAATTAATTTAGGCTTCCTCCTTTCTATCAAAATTGTGCTGATGATGTACCAACATGAGTCCATTGTGTTTTGTTTTAAAGAATAAGCTGTACACTGTAACATCGGGAGAGGAAATCGAATCCCTCCATTTCCCCGCATGGCGCAAGCGGTTGCTTCTCCAGCAGTGCGTGCTTTTGAGCGGACGCGGGAGAGAGAGTGAGTTCGCTCGAGCCCTTGTTCTTTTTTTTTTTTTCTTTTTCAATTAACAAATTGTTGGACTACGCGGCCGGCTCTCTTCCTTCATCTCCCCTCCGCCACTTCTCCTGGTTTTCATCTTCCGCCCCGCTCTGCCTCTGTGGGGAACGGAGAGCGGGGTAAAATAATTAAGGCGTATTCTGCGGGGAGAGAGAGAGCGCCACGCAGATCCCGTGGATTTCAAAGAGGCCTCGCGAGCGTGTTGACGGCAGCGACTGTGAGGGGGCCTTGCGTCGCCCGGCCTCGCTCTCCTTTTTCTCCTTAAATATTTCATAGTTTAAAAAAGAGGAGCCGTAGAAAGGCTGGGAACCAGGGGACCCTCCGCACCTCTCTCTCTCTCTCTCACTCTCAGTCGCTTAGTAACTGTGACTGTGCAGATATGTTGGTCGTGATCCGTTCTGGGCAGAAGTATTGCACTGCGGTACGTAATGCAGTAACGTAGCTCGTTTTCAATGACGCACTTAAGTGTGCCTTAATAAATAACACGCATTTAAAGGAACTTTTAAAGGAGCTCTCGGAGCCAAGTTTCGTTGGATAGTTTCATCAGCTTCTTCTTAGTTCTGGATAAAGCAAAATGGAGGTTTTTGGATTGTTCGAATTTAATGGAGCCTTCTGTTTATTGTTAATGAATTTCCTCATGACGTGTTGCTGTAATACTTCCAAAAAGCACTGACGTGGATGTGTTCACATAAGCTGGTTAGAGTATACGCTGGTGCAAATCTCCCTGATTCCTGGTCTTTACAGTGCATTTGAAGTGACGTTGCGGTCAGTCATCAAAAGGGACCGTGAAGGAATGTGTTCATGGCTACAGGCACACACCATGCCCAGATGGAACAGAAACCCTTTCGCATTGCCTCTCCTCTCCTTTCCTCTCCTCTCCTCTCATCTCCCCTCCACTCCTCTCCTCTGTGTTGACAGCTTTTGTCTGATCGCATCAGAACTGCTTCTGCACGGCTGTGTGCCCATCTGCCCTGCCGGTGTGTGTGTGTGTGTTCGCGTGTGTGTGTGCGTCTCTGTGTGTGCATGTGTGTGTATGTGTCTGGGTGTGTGTGTGTGTTTGTGTCCATGTGTGTCTATTTGTGTGTGCGTGCTTGTGCGTGCCAGGTGATGCCCGGCTCCGGCACTCCAGGAAAGTCTCAACACGTACGGTGCTCCCACCTGCTAACGCGAGCCGCCAGCCCTGTGCTGCTGTCTGAGGGGACCCTCTGCCACAGGGAGAGGCCTGTTAGCAGAGACGACAAACCTGGAACCGACGGCGTGCTCATAATTCATCCGTTTTACTCAATGGGCTCTGATTGAAACCCGACTTGGTGATGCGGGCACACAGGAGGAACCTATTATTCCGTTCCACAGAACTGCATCTCTCTCTCTCTCTCTCTCTCTCTCTCTCTTTCTCTCTCTCTCTCTCTCTCTCTCTCTCTCTCTCTCTCTCTCCTCAGCGCTGCATTAAATATTTTCCCTGGGGTCTCCGGGATGTTATTAAGCTGAAGGTTTTTCGACCTGTCAAGGGGCCGCGCAAAAGATAATCTGAAAGTATTCAGAAATGATTTAACAACACGGTGTAATTCGATTTAACTGCGTGCAGAACTGCGAATGCTCTTTTGCTGATTGTTTTTGCAGAATTCTCTTCACGTCCAGTGTTTTCCTTCCACTCCATTCAATTGGAGATGTGTAGAGAAATGGAGGATTTGGGGAATGAAAGTGTCGCTTCAATGCTCTTGTGTGAATGCATTCACCCAAGTTCTTCCGCCGCTGGCTTGCGGAAGGAAGGCTTGTCTGTTGTCTTTTTTTTTGTGACAAAAAGATTTTCTTTGGGATTTGGGACAGGTGTGCCAAACTCAGGCGAGTTTATGCTGTTGTAGTATATGTAAATGTACTGCAGTGATTCGCCTGCTCTCAGTTATGTCTGTACTGTAGAAAACACACAGAAAACTCTCTCAACTGATCTCAATGATTACATGAGAAACCTCAACTGTGTCCCCCTTTATGTCCTGTTTTTTTTTTATTAGTATTTCCAGGCCTGATACACTTGTGAATTGAGAGGTGTGGCGACCACTGTTACCTCATCATAATCCATTTCAGTGATGCTCTGGTAGAGTTTCCCTGCACTGGGCTCTAATTTAACCCATCACCTGTTGGACGGGGCATTGCTGGGGGTTGCTGCATGGCTCTGCCTGTGGAGCTGGTTACAGTAACTTTGTTCTGTTGCTAGGAGGAGGCCCAGCATCCCCGCAGTGTTGGGCCGTGGAGATAATTGCCCTTGAACAATCACCGGGGGACGCAATTCGAGGCGACACCGCGGCTGTATGAATTCCAAGCCCTTAGCTCCCAGACACTGATTGTGCTCTGCAAAACAATCCATACGGCAGCACAGCGAAGCGGCACAGCCGCGGCCGAAGCCAGGATGTAATGATCTGCGTTTGGGCAGATTCTGCTGAGCTGGGTGTTGGGAGGTTGCTGAGCAGGCCTGAGCCGTACTGCGCTGAAGCTGTCTGTCTGGGCAGGTCTGAAGCCAGCTCCTGGTGGTGCACAGAGCTTACCCATGCTGAAGGAGTCTAAAAGCTCACGTTCCACTGAATCGAGTGCGTCGGAGCTTTTGGCCTCATACGCTTGTCTGTGGCTGCTAATCGCTGAAGTGAGAGAGATCTTGGACACTCCCTCTGCCTCTGTACATGCTTACATATTCTGGCTTGGGCGCTTTTCATTGGTCATGCCCACGTTCTGTCTTGGCACACACTAAAAGTGTTTGACGTAGGAGAGCACTGTATGTGTCATGGTGGAAACGCCTTGTCATCCAGAAGGCCAGCAACACAACAAAAGCCAACACTACCACTGCTCTTGATGGACCATTTGTTATATATTATTTTAGAGACCTCTGGCCTATGGGGAAATTCTCAAGCGCTGGATTGTATAAAACCATCAGAAATGGCTTTTGGTTTTTGGAGCAACACACAAATTGTGGCTTGTCCTGTAAGCTTTAACAGCTAAAAATGCCACGTCCATTTGCTCGCCGTTGCACAACCCTACCCATTATGTTAGCCAGTTCCTTGAACGCGCTGCTAAAAGGACATGAAAACCCATAACAATAAGAAAAGGCTTCCTGTCACTTGCTGAAAGCAACATAACTACTGGCTTCCTGTCTCTCTCCATCCCTCACTCCCTCCCTCCCGGTTTTCCTACCTCTCTTTCCCTCTGCCTCTCTCCCTCTTACACTCTCTCTCTCTCTCTCTCTCTCACCCTCCATCCGTCCCTCTGAGTGTGAATTAAAATGACTGCAACCGCTGTGAGTGCGAGCGGCCCTGCTTTAAGGAGCAAAAAAGACGTCACAGAGTGTGTTGCCGCGCCGCTTTAAGCTACAAGCGCGGAGGTATTCGTCTTTGAAGCGCCTGCCGGACTCAGTGGGGGGGCATAGTGGGCGGCTTATGAAAGGGCAGGCCGCGTGTTTTAAGTGCTGCTCTAAGCGATCCTTTCATTCGGGAGACCCGGCGGGGTAGAGGGCACGCGGCACGCCGCCGACCGGACCAGACCGCGGCCCGACAGACCGCCCCCGCTGCCCCCGGCGCCGTCTGGGCGCTCTCGCGCACCACACACGCCCGCTCTGGAGCGAGGCGCTTAATTTCGGAGACGAGGCCTTTGCCTGTACCGAGAGGGAGGCGTGAATAAGCACGCGGTGCTTGCCTTTTTTGTGTGCGTGCACGTGTGTGCACACGCCCCGTGTCTGTTTCTGTTTTGAGCCATTAGCTACGGCATACAGCTGTCAGGATGAATGAACACATGCAAGTGAAATACACAGTCAGTGGTTTCGTCCGGGCAGCTCCACACCCTACAGGCCTTTACCCAACTTGATTTGTTTAACCATCAAGGAGGTGCGTGAGACTGTGAGGAATAAGCCTCAGTGTGCTTTAGTAACACTTTCACACATATGTTAATCAGCTAAAGTATTACTTATTTATGGTGCCTGTTTCTTGTTTATATTTATTGTTTGTTTTACATTAAGCATATCCATTGCCTTGACTAAGGCCTGCTGTACCAAAATATGTATGTTTACCTTATATTGCATCCTTGAGCACATATATTTTATACTTGTACTGTATCTGGTAACACACACAGAGACAGCAGGACCATGGCTCGTGACCCAAAGGTTGCCGATTTCATTCCCAGTCGGAGCGCTGCCGTGGCACCCTTGGGCGAGTTAAATTGCCAAATCAGCTGTGTAAATGGCTGATTTGTAAACTGTGTAAGTTGCTCTGGATAAGTGTGTCTGCCAGGCTAATGTGATGTAATTTCATCAGCGTGATTAACGTGTTTGCGCGCGCTTTGATCATCCCATCCGTCAGTCTGCTGACGCGGTGCGGCTTCGTCGCATGCTTAATGTCTGACGCGCAGGCGAGGGAGGCGTTCAGGTGAGCGCAGTGCGTACACTGGGAGGGAACGGGGGAGGGTGAGGGTTTGGGGGGGGTTGGGAAGGGGGGGGGGAGACGGGACAGTGCAGAGAGAGCATGTGAAATGAAGTGCTAAAAATAGCCCCCGCCTCCTCAGCTTCACCGTCTACCTCTGATCGTGGAGGAGGCATTTTCTCTGTGTGGCGTCAGTCAGATGGAGATTATTCTCTTTGTGTGTGCGTGTGTGTGTGCGTGTGTGTGCGGGAGCACACGCCTTGCTGTGCGTGTTTTCCCTGGGGTTATCTCTATGGGTGCAGTTTCTGAATCTGTGGATGACTCAGCGACGCTTTGGAGAGGGTGGGGGGTGAATGAAGGGAGAGGAAACTGCTATGTGGTCTCTCTGAACAAGCCCCTCCCCCCCAGCCTGAGTGACTGTGCGCTGTGAGGTCAGAGGGGGCATGCCACTTAGTCTAATAAAACATTTGGGGCCTCCACTACTCTCCATCATTTGCATAACAGACGGCCTTTCAGCTGGTATAGCCTACATATCATCCATTTATACAGCTGGTTATTTTAAATGAAGCAATTCAGGTCAAGGTCAGGAGCACAACAGCAGTGCCCCACCTCAGAACTGAAACAGCAACCTTATGATTGCAAGCTCTGTTCCTTACTGCCTTGCTACAGTGATGCCTAAAATATAACCTGCTGCAGAGCAGCACAATAATGCAGGCCTTGAGGAGAGTAAATTCAGTTAAGGCCCATGCTGCTGCAGGGCCCCTTGGAGTCTGCTGCCCAGGGGTTTGGCAGGCAGATGTAAACTGTGCCTATTGAGCTACAGAATCAGTAGAGGACTTAAACTGTTAGCAGTACTAAAATGAGGGTGACTTAATGGTGATTTGAGACCTTTTTATATGTGAAAAAGAAAAATCTCTATGTGCATTTTTCTTATGTGAAGTCAGATTAACAGGGTAGTTTATTTTTCCTGCATTGTACTGTATGTAGTGCAAAGGCTTGGAACAGACGCCATGACCCGATTTCGGATGGTGAAATTGATTTGTTACCAAGCGAGAGGATGAATATTGAGAGGCCTGACGTGGCTGGTGGCGCTACGAGGCCGGGAGTTGAGTGGAGAGCGGCTGTAACGGGACACTCCCAAATCAAGCCTTTTCGGCGGAACGCGCCCGGCACCCCCTATCGATTTTTCCCATGTTTACGCTGTGGCCGGATTGTTTTTGTCCCGGAGAGCGGCCACGCTGCAGCACAGCCTTTGTGAATGAATGCTTCAGGAAGCCGGCCTGCTCTCTCTCCCTCTCTGAACCCCAGGGAAGAACTGCAGCCCTCCAGAGAGACGGTATAATGAAGCTTGTGCGTAAACACTTAAAACAAGGGGGTTTGAGACCTAATTTCTTTAAGCGTTTTCTTCATATGAGAACCAATTTCTGTAGGGGCTCTCATTTCTCTTAAACACAAAATTTTTCCTGTTCATTTATTTATTTCTTCTTGATGTTTTCTGTTTCTTCGAATTGGAAAAATATATTGTCTCGGAGCCTTTTAATTGAATTAACTAATTTCTTTTATAACAAATTTGCTTTCAAACTTGAAGATCAAATAAATCAAATATGTTTTTGCAGTACAATAGGCAGGCAGGCAGCCGCAAAAATATACCAATTTGAGTTTTTAATAGTGCTGCTCGCATGGCCACACTACATTAAGTTAGAATCCTGTGTTTTGATACTGAGAAAGACCGGAGAAGCGATGAGGTAGTGTGGAGTAACAGCGTTGCTGACCAGACCTGTTTTGTTTTATAGACGTTTTGCTCATACGTGTTTGCATGGATGCCGAGGGGGAAAGGGTTGTGTTGGTGAGCGGGAGAGCAGACATGTTGTTCCTGGCTCTGAGGATGCTTGGATCCGGGTGGTGCAGTTTGTCCGTCTCCCGGGGCCCCGGGGGGAGCTGGAATACAGCACACCTGTACTCCTGTCCTGTCTGCAACACACAGCAGATCGCCCCCTGCAGGATGGGGGTGGGAGCTGAGAGTTAAAGGCGTGCGCTGCTCTCCTGCACTCCCGCCGTGTCGGACAGGGCCTCTCTAATTCTCATTCCCGTTTCACCTTCCCCTGCCTCTCTCCCGGGACCCGCCGGCTGCCTGCGCTTTATTCCAGCTACGTGGAGGCTTATAATCAAAGGCGCAGAGTGCAGAAACGAAGCCGGGGCTTTTCTCCGTAAGCCGCTTTCGGTCGAATGAGAGGCGGCGCGTGGTGAGAGCGGGGGTTTGGGGGGCGCGGGGGGCGCGGGGGGCACGAGTCGAGCGGATCCTCGCCGACTCCCAGACAGAGCCTCTCCCAGACGGATCAGGCCCGCACGCAGTAAGCCATCCCCCCTGCCCACCCCACCCCGCTGGCTGCCTGCTCCGGGCCTGCTGAGATGGCCATTAGCAGTGGAAGCCCAGATGAATAAACAGCGGGAATCTGCTTGTGTTTCGCTGCTTAGGAAGCTGGATGGCTACGATGCCCTTTTGAGCTCCGTGACCTCCAAAGAGAAAGCGGTCCACATGGGATTATGGGCAGAAGTTCCACGGATGTCAGTGAGAACTGAACTGGCGAAGGGACGTTTGAAAGGGGAGATGTCCAACATGGCATTGTGGGGAAAACGGGGAAAAAAGAAGTAGAGGAGGAATCTGCCTCTCCAGATCTTATATAGCTCAGAGAGTGCATCCCTCTCACGCCCATCCCCCTCCCTCCTCAAACCGCTCCCCCGAGGATCCGTCTCCGTTGCTTGTGGCCGGACGCGTCTGTTTTCCGTTCCTGGCCTGGGCTCCTTTCTGCAGGTGCTGTCCTGATAGGATTGGCAGCGGCCCCTGGGGGGAGGCTGTGATATTGGGCCTGAACGATGCCCAGCGGAGGCTTCAGGGAAAGCGGCGGCCGGCGCAGAGGCGCTAAGCCTGCCCGGGGAGGGTGTTAATGAGCGTGCAGGCTGAGACAGCCCCTCCGGTGGAAACAGGCCTTTGTTTGTCAAATGCTGGCTGGGAATGCATAACCTCAGACACTCACACATATTAACTCTACAGGGTCATGCTCGCCAGACCACTCTGACAGTCCAAGAACAATGGAGCTGTAGTTTTTATTCCATATTTGGTGTGGGTATTTGCAAGAAAAATCTCTCAGGATATATAATAATAATAATAATAATAATAATAATAGTAATAATAGATGGAACATAGCATCTTTTAAGGGTTCCCAAGTGTGTTTCAACAAAGGGACATGCAGTGTCTGGGTTAGTCATAGCAGCCAGAGCACCTACTCAAGGTGGAGACAAAAGCATTTGAGAGCCACTCATGGCTAAAAATTGTTTTGGTTATTGCAACTGATTATTTTTAGCTGCCCTGAAAATTGCCGATTGCACCCGACTGGACTTGTCTCCTCTTGACGAGTGAAAAATATGATGAACGTCTCAGTATTCTGGGAAAGACGTGGGCATGTCGATGGGGAAAAAAAAAAAGGCATAAACATTCCAGCTTCTCCTCAGAGAGCCACATCACCACACAGCTTCAGTAAGAAGTAGTGAGTAATTTTTGTGCCTTATTTTTGTCAGCTCTCGGGTGAAATAATAGCAGGGGGAGAAATGGCGGCGTGCTCAGAGACAGCCTAAATGCGTAAATGATTAAGGTGACGGTTTGGGATGTAAGCTGCGGCTGTTTCCTCCCCAGAGCTCCTCCAGCCAATCAGAGTGCAGAGCGGCTGTATTTGGGTCACTCCAACATGGAGCTCTGTTAGCAGATGCATTATGCTGTAATCCCCAAAAAACGAGGCCGGGGGGAGCCCATTGCTGCCTCTCAAATCGTCAGGCTCGCACTGTCTTTTTTAAACAGCCTCTTTTCAAAACGCAGGCTGGGCACGTATATTTTTTAAATTTTATTTTGGTGCTGTTGAATTCCAGAAGCAAAAAATCATCATCAAAAAAAAAAAAAAACATCTTCAAACGGCAGCTGTAGAGTAGATTTCAGAGTGCTGCACATTTGTCTGCCTTTGATTTTTCACCATCAATAAAAAGACAATTAGGATGTGTCGGAACATGGAAATTTCGGTTGAAGTGGGTTCTGGGAAATAACAGGAGAACACCTTGATTCAAAGGAGACCGGAGACCAAACACACATTGTCTTTCGATGTTGGGAAGGGACGTTTGAAGCGGGAGCAGACACTCATTGACTCTGCCTGTTATTGGTAATGAACTGTCATGCTTTGTCTGATGTGGCGGCAGAAATGAATTGATAGTGACATATCCTGTGCACCTGCCCGTAATGATTATGAACTTCCTGTTGGGTCTCAGGGGCCTGAATGTGAGCGGCGATAAGGCACACGGGCTGTCAATGAATGATCAATGGTTCATTTCGGGGGAGTCGACTGTTAGCCATTACATGAAGCCAGAGCCATCTGACCTGTGGCGTGGTAGGGCATGAAAGCCCAGTGTGGTGTCTTACAAGCCATAGATTGTTATGAATTTTGCCATACAAGTCCCTGAATTCTCTCTGTGGTTCCAACACCTGGTGAATTTGTCCTTTTAGAGATTCTCAATGTAGACAATTGATTTCATCATTCTAGCCATCTTGCTGGCTCTCTCTCTCTCTCTCTCTCTCTCTCTCTCTGTCTCTCTCTCTCTCGCTCTCTCTCTCTGTCTCTTTCTCCCTTTGTGTGCCTCCATGTCAGCACACCTCTCTGTCATCATATCTCATCTTTTCTCAACTTTATATTCATTTTTATCGCCCCTGGTCCAGACAAAAGGAGCATTTAAGATAGCGCCTGAATTAGCGGACACTCTCACGGCAGCGATTAATGGTAATGTGGCTGCAGAAGGACGGGCGTTTTGAATAGAAATTGCGAGGCTTTGGAACAGTGGCTCTGTATGTCCGATCGAGGAGCTGGTGGTCATCATGTGCAGGGACAGTCCTGTGGGACTGCAGAGGGAGCAGGTAGGGATATCACCTGACTGCACCTGCAGCCACACAAGGCCAGCTTGGGCTGCTGTAGGATCGGAACATCTTCATTGTAGGAGAGTCCAACGGTGTGCCTTGTAGTTAATATACCAAAACACCATCATCATTAAGATCAGGCCCCACTGTTTTTCAGCCTGCACAACAGTGGAGTAGAATCAGTCTGTTACTCTTCCTGGTCATGATGCTCATATTGCACCGTCCTGCTTGGCCTGCTGCAGCTGTCTGTTGGCCTGCATCCCTGCCTGTACCGCCAGACTACTTCAGCTCATTCTTAACTCTGCTGCTAGGCCGCTCATCAGCCTCCCAAAGCAGGCCTGGGTCTCTCCTCTCCTCGTCTCCCTCCACTGACTCCTGATTGCTGCTCTCCTCAGCGTCATGACCCTGGTTCTAGTCTGCTGGCTCCTTCCTACCTTCAGTCCATCGTCAGACCTTACACCCCCATATGAACTCTGTGCTTGGCAACCTCGGCAACTCATTGGCCCTCATTGGATGGAATGCATGACCAAATCGGTCACTATCTTCCAGCACTGACTAAGGACATACCTGTTTCTTACACAGTATATTTCAACTTGGTTTCTAGAACTGGACCTGTCCTATACCTTATGCAACTCCATCCCCTTAGTTAAATCTGATAAAGTGCAATGTGGTCTCTTATATTGTGTTTATATTTTATTGTAAATTGTATATACTAAAACAGTTACTGGTGCATGCTTATATTTAGAGCTCTCTTTCACCTTTATGCTAATTCACCATATTACTGGCAGTTCTGTTCCAGTGTTTTTGTTGTTGTTGTTCGTGTGATATGCACGTAATGAATATTTCCATGATGGACTCGTAAGCTCTCTGCCAAATAAAGAAGTACTTAAAATAAACATTAAATAAAGCATGACATTTCATGTTATGTACTATTTAGAAAACATTCACAATATAATAGTTATGAAATGTAGATGAGCACAGAGTTCCTGTTTCTCGTGTAGCCCTCTGCGTTAGATTTAGCTTTCCAGCATAGTAAATCTGACCTGCCCCCAGTTCTCTATGTGATGAAATTCTTGCAAGCCTATAAGCTGGATGCAGGTCTCAGAGGCTGGTGGGAGTCAGGAGAAGGGTTTTAGTGAGTGAATTTGGGTCCTAAAACAATGGTACTGTCTGGAACACATGGAATCTATGAATTTGTGAATCGTTTAGTATGTAGGATGAGCATTAATTTCTAAGCAAGTGAATTGTTCAGTGGGAGTTTGTAAGTGTGATTTACATTGAGTGGGTTTGTAAGTTTTTGAATTGCTGTGAATTACAAGCATGGACTTGTCAGGTCTGTAGCGTGAGTTTGCAGATTTGTGATTTGGGTGGTGTGAATGTGTGGGCTGGCGGATGGGCAACTCTGAAAGCTGCTGGAGTTGAACTGTGTGGCGAGCTCCACTCAAAATGAGAGGGACAGCACTCCGCCACCCTGGCCCTCAAGCCCCCGCCACTCGCCCATGCCCACTGGCCGACGTGTTCCCTGTCCGCTTCATCTGAGAATTGTTGCTAGGATTGTAGAGAACACCCGGAATCAAAATCCTTCGTCTCTGTTTGTAAGCATGCGTTCATATTCTGTGTTGCATATTGGAGCAGGAACAAAAGAGTGAGATTCCTGTGGTCCCTCAACAAAAGCCGTGCATTTACAAATTAGAGGTGTTTTTTGTACAAGGGATGGGATTAAAGTCAGTAGTGTACAGTGGCTCTCATTCGGAGATGTTATCAGGTCTTTTGTATCTGATGGGTTCCAGCTGGCTCGCAGGTGTTTGTCATGGACTCTTGTCCTTTTCGATCACCTCAAGCATGAGACAGCTAGTGAATGTTAACTGCCATCCTGTATCTACAGTAAATATGCTTTCATGTCTTCTCTTTTTATTCAGCCTTAGTGACAGAAAAAAAATGAAAAAGAAATGGTGACTGAGCACAAAGCCATATTGTGACATAACACTCAAGTGTCACGGTGTTAAGATTTTTTTTTTTAGTAATATCCTTGCCAGCCAAGACTGTGCTGTCTTGGATTTTCTTCTTGCTGCATTCTGTTTGAAGATGCATAGCACCCGTTCTCTCTTGTTGAGGGAGCTGGTAAGAGGTGCGTCAACCTCCAAGTGGGCTCTAAACGAGGAAAATTCGTTCACCCGCACCTGGAGCACAGCTCCACTGCTCCCATCTTTCGTCTTTTCATTATTTGAAATGAGATTTGACCCATCTGACTCGGTTGCCAGTCATACAGCATTTGGAGCTGTGTAACTGGTACTGGACACTCAGGCTGAGGAGAGAAGAGCCGAAAGAGGAGGCGCAGCTGGAGGAGTGCATGTATTGGGATGGGGATGATGGAGAGCAAATCCAGAATCATAGAAGATTGTACCTAGTCCCAGTAAGTGTTTGTTTCCTGCTGTCTTTCTCTTGCCATTGAACCCTGGATTTTGCCATTTTTGACTGTTACTAGTATTGGTCTTCTCTGCAAATGGAAAAGGAATTACCATGCTATTTCCTCAGTATGTGTTATACTTAAACACGGCAACTTTCTCATCTTACATTTTGACATACTATCCATTTGTACACCAGCGGGGCCCTGCCTAGGAATTGAACCTGCAATCTTGGCCTTACGACTCTGACTCTTTAACCACTACACCGCACTGCCACCTCCTCAAGCGTATGGCCTCTGTGGGAACCCCCTCCATTATAAAACTCTTTCATTAGCTGCTGAGGGCTTGACAGCCCAGTATAGCTGTAGCATGTATGACCCCAGATTTACATAAAGCGCGCATTAATTCACCCTGCTTTCATGTGGGGCCATGGCCTGACAGGCCCTACTCCCTGCACAGAAATGCTGAATAATGGGCAACCGATAAAAAAGGGCAGAAAGCCCTAATCTGCCGTTAGTCACAAAGATGTCAGTATCGAAGCGCCGGATGATTCTGAAATTTAATGAATGGAATTTCATAATCGCTAAGTAAGGGTTTGATGATAACATCACAAGGCTGAAGATGGATAACGCCCTCAATTACAGCTGAGACACCTTTTTGAAGTAAAATTAAAGGAACAGGCACTACGTCTTCCTGCTGAAATTCTGTGCTGTGCATGCCTTCCTTGTACAGGTTCTACTCGCCTCGGGCACAGGGATCTATTGTCTTTCTTTTTACAAACCCTCATGGCACACTCTTGTAGACGAATCTACCTAGATGGCTATATCACTTAGTGCCAGGCTGTGGGAGGCATTGGCATGCATCCTCCACCAGCTGGTGAGTCTTATGGCTGTTCATAACTGGTGAGACTTATCAGTGTTCACCCAAGGCCAGTGTTGCCTCTCAAGGTTAATCATAAGGAAGCACTGGCCTGATGAACTCTGCTACTAGGGCACAAAGTCACACTCCAGCTCACATTGTTAAACCATATAATAAGGGATCATCACATACCTACTTACAATATGGATTTGCAGAGAAATGAAGTTTGGCCTGATTGAAGGAAACAACAAAACAATTAAAAACACCAGCTTTTGGTTTTGAATAGTTTGTAGTTATGGATTTTTTTTTGGGGGGGGGGGGGGGGGGGGGGTGGATTTAATATTTTAGATTGGTGTTCTGAGACTGTAATAGGCTTTCAACCTGACCCAGAGCCCAGTACTCATTATTAAGCCTGAATCTCGTCCTTTGTGGAATCAGATAGATATGTATTTGGGGTGGCTTAATGCTCGAGAAGTTAATTATGCATATAGACATTTCCTCTCATTTTCATGCTCTTTGTAATGAGTTCAGTTTTGCTGGAAGCAGCCATTATCCCATGACTACATTTGAGTCAGTTTTTACGTTTACTTTTTTATGTTAGGTTAATAAAAGTGGGTATGGATTTACGACCAAAAATCCAATTAGAAAGATTATTGAAACATCTGTTCGGCAGCTTCGGTCCAAACTTGAGACTTGTAATTCGGCTGAAAGCGTGTGTACGGCGAGGTTTTGTAGGACGAGGTAGCGCAAGGACAAGGCGTCTGATTTTAGGGACTTTCGAACCAGTCGAGTTCCTTCCCCGTGCATAGCTGATGAGCTCATCTCAGATCTGTTCTCCATTCTCTCCGCGGTGCGAAAATGGTAGTTTTAATGGGTCTGCAGAGCGAGCCGCACTTGTTAGGACCGGAGCCCGCGTTTGAAACCCTGGAGTGCTCTTTGTAGTGGGTAAATTGGGCCTGTTTGAATAATGCGGCCGTGGCGCTGCCATTGCTCTGGGCTCTTAATTCTTTTAAACCCCTCGCCTCTTGACTTGGAGAGAGGGGATAAAAGCCCTCGCCGATATGCCGCATGCCGGAGCGCGGGCCTCACAGAGCGGTCTGCGCTCGAACGCACGGAAGACCAAAAGACCGTATGAACGAGAGGTGATGACTGCTGCCCCATAGAACGAAACAGAACCTCAGCGGACACCAGCTCATCGTAGGTCCACAGCTGGATGGGTTGGAGTTGGATTGCTTTGAAAGTGCCGTAGACATGTACTGTTTCGGTAATTGTTTCCAAAGCTAAGCCATCATGGTCGTCATGTTTTTTTTTTCCATGGAAATGAACGGGCCACTCTGTCCATCATTAAACTTGGCAATAAATATTGGTCCCTTCAGAATAATGGCATTGACACCAATTGTGTGAATATGTCTTCCCAGAATGTATATCTCATGCAGCAGACTCAAAGGAGCATTGTTGAGTGGTGTGGTGGGATTTAGTTGGGGGTTGGGGGTGTTGGGTGACTGGACAACTTCAAGTATGTAATTGTGAGGAAATTGTTGGAAATTATTCAAATGCTATGATGCAGTGAAATGCAAATGTTTAATTGAGGTAAACCTCTAAAAGAAGAGAAGAATAAAGTCTTTTTGATCACATGTGAGCCATGTTTTACACACCATACACATATGTATGCTCCCCTCTTAGTTACAGGAGCTTGGGGTTGTAAAATGGACTATATTTTCAGAGAGAACTCCTTTGTATTCTGCAGGATCTCTTCTTCTTCCACCAATAAATATTTCACTGTTTTCCCCCTCACAAAGCTCCGCTGTCCTTGTTTAACAATAATTTTGTCTTATTGAAATTCTTAGGGGAATCTGATCAAGTTGTGCCAGCGCCTTAGATTACGAGTTAACCTTTCAGCTGCGTCAGATACCCTAGGCCTTGGGCATAAACTGGCCCCTGTGAGCCCTTAATGATTTTGGCCCCAGGTCGTAGTTATTGCCATAGCTAACAGGCTGAATAAACAATTGCAGGTCAGCTTATTATAAACTGAGACAATGCTTCATCTGGGAAACGTGGTGTAGCCATAGCGCTTCCTGCGGCATCAGGTTCATGGCAGATTCGGAGGCCAGGCAGTGTCACTGTCTCGGATGCATCATTTGCTCTGGCACCTTTTGATGGAGAAGATGGTCGGAGCGTGTGAGGGTCTTTCTGAAGAGGTGAGGCTCGGTTGCATTCATCTTTTCAAGTCTTCGAGTGCGCTGTAATAGATGTGGCCATATTGAAGCATGTTGTCAAAGGTGAAAATACAGGGGTCAAAGGAATGAAGGAATGGCTATATGCATGCGTTGATGCATTCACACTCACACACACACACACACACAGGCAAGAGCAGACTGGTGTTGTCAGATTCCTCCTCCTCCTGTTTTTTTTTTTTTTTTTTTTTTTTTGCAGGTTTGTGCAAGCGTGTGTCTGTGTGCATACCTGCGTCTGTGTGTATGTCTTTGTGTGAGTGTTTGCGAATTCCTGTGTGCTCTCTCTATGCTTACCTTCAATGCCTCCCTGCAGAAAACGGTCTCTGTATACATAATTCTTCTCATTTATCTCTGACTGGGCTATTATTCACCCTCTTACTCAATTGCGGAGCATTATGCAGGGGATAAACAATCAAATCAATAAGGGGAAAATGCTCACAAACTAACCGTAATGAATATAATGGTCAGGAGAGGAAAAAAAAAAACCTGCTTCCCGTGCCGCCTCTCATTTGTCTGGAAGTAATGGGAAATTTCCAGCTTGACAAAGCATGAGTTACTGAGCGTGCCCACGATGGTGAGGGAACCGGTAGGTTTAATCTACATTAACACGAGCCACTGGCTCACCTGTCTTGCTTTTCCTCCATCTATAATACGCAGGCGTGATCCACTGGGCTCCAAATTGCTTTTTCTGCCGCCATTTGCATAAAATGGAAGATTTTTCGGTGAAGACAAATTAATGTGTAAATAGATGAGATTGACTGGGGGACCGTCAGAGTGACGGAGGCGCACGCTCCGAATGCTGCTCGGTCCCCCGCTGGTGGGGAGCGAGGGCGAGAGATCTCCCATGCCTCACCTCACAGCCTCCTCCGCTGCCCTGCTTCTGATCCCACATAAAGCCCACAGGCTGAGCTCCGGCTGCAGCTGGTTTAAAGTCCGGACACACACACACACACACTCACACACACACACATGATGGAGGCGTATAATGGGAATCCCTCGTTATTTCACTGCAATAGAGGATGCACCCGCTGCACTGTTTCACACACATACACACACACACACACATATGCACAAACATACACACACTGCAATAGGGGAAGGTGCACCCACTGCACTCTTTCACACACACATACACACACACACAAATACACACACGCATGCACTTTGGGTGCCATTATCTCACCTTTTTGCTGCCAGACAACTATAATAAGACCCAATTTAGTGTGAAAGCTTTGTAATTTTGGCCCTTCACTGGAGCGGGTGCCGTCGAGAGCCCCCACCACTCCACGGTCACAAGAACCCCATTAAAAACAATCACAGAGACAGTCGTTACCCAATTCTGCTGGTGTGGACCTAGTTACACGGCACAGCTCTGTAGCTTGTGGTTTTGAAAGCAGGACATTTGCTTGGTACGGCACAGCACAGAATGGCACCAGCCAGCAGATCTGTGCATTAAGCAAAATGTCCCAATCTGATGTGTTTCACCCTTTGCAGGCTCCCTCCTACAGCCTGTGTCTGCATTTGGTACAATCTGACATGCGTTTCTACAAAGGCAATTGTGTCTTCAATAAGCTTTTTTACATTCCTGAATCAGACGCCAAAGCTGCTGGGCTCTTGGGATCCGAATAAGTGTCAGTATGAACAACGGTTTTCTCCCAGAAACCTGCATTAGAAGCCATAGCTTTTATGCGATTTTGACACAGTCCTGCACTTTCCCCGCTCAGGCTCTGCGGTTTATGTCAATATCCCCTCAACGCGCATGCATGGACCGTCACTGGCACACAGGTGAGAAAATCTCATTTACGCAAAATCGCAAAACACGAGCGCCAGGCAGCGCACCTAATGTAATGAAACATCGAACGACGCGGAGCAAAATCTGCCTGACTTTTATTTTAAATGAGTTTTTATTTATTTGTTGTTGTTTTTTTTTTTTCTTGCACATTGTTTGCTGGGAGAAGCAGTGATAGGATGCATGAGCCACAAAAGGACTGTGGGAGAACGCATTTCTTCTCCCTCAGGGCTCCCCCCTCCCCCCCCCCCGTCCCCCCCGTCCCAGCAACCGGGGGTAATATTTATACAGGCGCTTCGATGGTGATAAGATTTATTCTTACCTCACTGCACTTCAGAATTCTATCAGACCTTGATAAGCGCTGACAATACCAGCGCGACGGGTTAGCACCTGTGTCCCGGGTAAGCCGGTCGGAATAATAACAATAAGCGGATGAAAAGGGGAGCGATGGAGAACATTTTGTCCAATATTGCGGCATTACTGTCGAGTGTAATTCAAATGCCATTTCAGTGCGTGCCCGGCCAGGTGTCCTCTCCGGTCACGACGGGAGACTATCGGCGATACAAACTGGATAGACACGACTCCGTTTCTCTTTCACGGGGACAGCGGAACGGAGAATAGAAAGTGCCGAAAGTGATTTGTTTTGCGTTTTCCGCTCCCGCCCTATAAGTAACGTACGGAGGTCGTTTTCACTTGCCTTGTTGATTAGGATGCAAGTTATGAGATATGTGGTATCCTTTCCCGGCTAATTTATTTATATATCTCGGCTGTGCAGATCAAAGGGATTGTGGGTATCTCGAGCGCTTATTTGAGATAATAAACTCTGCCAGGGTGTCAACTCAATGCGCTGAGCCAGTGTCAGGATCTAGCTCGGCTTGACATGCCAACTTTGGGTGGTATCAATCTTTCAGAGGGAGGGAGGGAGGGAGAGAGAGAGGAAAAAGAGAGGGAGAGAGAACGAGAGAGAGCTATAATAGGAGTCCAGCTTTACTAAGGGGGGGAGAGAGCTCTAACATATTGGGGTCGAGATTGCGCTAGGTGTGTGGGAGATGAACAGGGCTCGGCAGTCCAGACTGTAGCACCAGATAAGGCTTCCCATCCATCACTGAAGATAGAGATTGAGGGAGGGAGAGGCGAATCCTGGCCTGGCGAAGGGAGGGGTCAGGTCACGGAAATGGCGCAGGAGCGTTCCGGGTACGTGTTAACCTTTTAAAGGGGAGAGCTGGAGGTAGCCTGTGTGGTGGTGGTTTTCAGTACAGTGTGAATATTACAGTCTGAGCCCTGTGTCTCAGCGGAGTGCCATTTCTGTGTTTGATGAAGCAGAACAGGGAGCCCCCTCTCTCAGCTGTGTGCTGCACAGTTCACTGGGACACACCTGTGGTATCCCAAATCCCCCTCCCCCCCAACATACACACACACACACACACACACACACACAAAGGCAGTGAATTGTGTCAGGCTTACCACAGCAGCTGTGTATGTGTGTGATGGGGAAGACAAAGAGCATTCCCTTCCTCTGGGTTCTGGAAGCGCTTGTGCCTCCTCTCGGCATAGTTACTGTGGCAGCGCAGGCATCTCTCTGCTGTCCTTCCTCTCAGCCTCTCTTTCTCTGACCATTAAACGTCCCTCACGGGGGCTGGAGGCCTTCTTCACCTCTCACACAAGCCTGAGGTATCCAAATTCCACTCCATCTAAACAAGTGGCCCCTGTCCCCCTCTCCCCAAAGCCTCATTGTCAGCTGTCACAGCAGGCGGTTTACACTTGTTGACACTACCCTACCTCTCTTTGTTTGCTATAAAAGGTCATAGGATAATTAATGTGTAATGGCCTTTAATGCCTACACTGGCGGTATTCCAAGACAGACGGTAAAAGAGGTAAAAGATGGTAAAAGAGGTTCCTGTGCATAATGCTGCATAGTAGACCTTATGTAAACGGTCTGTATAGAATGGGAATTAACTGTGACACTTGAGTGGCAGGTTGAGCACATGCACAAGCATCCAGCATCCCTGCTTCCAAAACCACGGGAGACCCGACAAGACACTCGTGGCGCACCTGCCAGAGCAATACCACGCTGGTTTCTGAGGAGTTCCTCTGTGCTGTGATAATCCCAGCGCTTAAATGAGTTGATCCGTGCACGATTTTTAAAAAAATAAAAATAATAATAATATTTTGGCTAGTGTGTGCGGGGTGTGTTTGTCGTGGCTGCAGTCATGGCGCAGGAGCGCCGAGCTGGCTGGCGTTTTCTGTTGCTTTTTCAACAGCGGCGGATGTCACCCTTAAGCCGCGTTATTTACTGTAGGGGAAACAAAAAGTGCTGCCCCGGTTGCTTTCCCGCTCAGGGGGAGGAGGAAGTGGAAGGGAATGAGAGTGGGAGCTTTCTGACGGCTCGAGGTCTGTCGCCCCCGTGTCGTTTGTTTGGGTGCCCTCCGCGCCCTATTTTCTTGCTTCCTGAAAGGAGACGCCGCTGAGCGCTGATTGATTGAAGAGGGGGCCCTCGTCTGGTGTGGAAATGCCACCAGGAATGCTGGGAAGGGGGGACGTGCTCGTTCGCATGCTCGCGGCGTATGCCATTAACACCTCGCCTTGCGAATCGGCTCGGAAAGCGTCAGGCAGCCGTTCGGCCCTTTTGTTTTACACAGACTGGGTGGGCGGAAGTCAAGCTCAGCATATTGAGCAAGAGAAGGAAGGTTTCCCTCCCCATCTCTCACATCTGAATTCAAAGCGTTTTGTTGGATGGCGAAACATAGGTGTTGCCAACAAGTTTTGCGTGAACATTTTAAAGCTCATGTTACGCCAAAGGCATAAACGCCCATGCCCAATGGCTCTTCACCAAGTCTGATTCCCATGCTGAAATGCAAAATAATAAAGAAATATGGCTCCTTCAGATATTAGCAATAAGGTTGTTAGGCCATGTTGAGTAACAAAACATGAATGAATTCTGTTACTATTATGGCTCCTAATTAAATAATCAATTACAATCAAATATTTCTCTTTGTCTTCTCCCCTTCCTTTGTCCGGTGTTAGCTTCAGTGAGCTCTGTCAGTGGTCACTCTCTGTCCTTCAGCTGGGGCAGGCAGCTGTGGATTTCTGTCTCAATCTGTCTCTCATCTGTTCTCATGCATGTTGCCATGGAAACTCATGTTGTCATGGCGCCTGTCCAAACATCTCTTTAAATGACCTGATCGCTTACCCTGTGCATGTCACCAGTACAGAGCGGCACAGCTGAGGCGGTGTGTGCACCTCACCAAAAATAGAATGAATGGAAAAATGTTAAATTTAGCTCAAAATGTTTTTTTTTTTTTAAAAGCTGGAGCTCTCATGCATGTAACTGTATAAGAGCATGTTTGCATGCACATTAAAAATTATGTGTGTGTCAGTATCACTTCTGATAATTACTTAATAGGTGATCACAGAGGTAGTATGGTTATGGTGAGGTCTATGCTGTAGCTGGAGAGTATTTTCAGGTGCATTAGGTAAGAGAGAGAGAGGTTCAGCTAAGTGCTGTCCATGGTGCTGAATAGACACAGCACTTGCTTTGCAGATGTGGCCCTCAGGATTAGAGAAGAGAGTGGGCCAGGTTCAAATGAGGTGCTGTTTGTTTTCCGTCCGGCTGTTTTGCATGACCTGCCTGTGTCTTAGTTCTGCACTGCTGCCCGGGCGCTGAGGTCAGAGCCCCGGAGACTCTCCGACTCTCTGGTATGTGCTGTGCTGGTCAGGATTGCACCTGCATCTTCTTCTGGAGCCTGCTTGTCTGTGCTTACAAGCGCAGCAGCTATGAATATACATCCTCTGTTTTCTATTGAACAGACTGGGTTCCTGCACTTTGTCCAGATCAATTGATCTCACTGTAGTGTGTTCATGTACCACAGACAGACTATTTTCTCAATGCAGAACTGAGCACTCAATATCATTTGTATCAATTTATAGAACAGGATGTACCGGTTGTCATGGATTCAGCAGTGTATTAGGCAGTGATAGGAATACGAGTCTTCATGAACCCTGTAATGGGTGGAGGTATCATTTTGGTTTGGTTTTGACTCGTTTGCACCGTTCTAAAGCCTCAACCCATAAGCCTCTGTTTTGCTTAATATTGCTTTGTTATTAGTATGGCGTGGTTTGCAAGCAAACAAATATTTCATTTCCTTAACCAGCCGAAGATCTTCGTAATTACATTTCCTGTGAAGTGCTGTTTGCCAGGATTAGACACCATTTCCCTCCTTTATTCTAGTGCATCAGCGTGTGACGTCTGCTGCCGTTGCTTGTGCCCGTAATAAACAATGTGCAAGTTTGTTTAATCTAGGGGACATCCAAGCCGTGATTAATTGCGTAGATTTTGGTACCGCACAGAAAAACTGAAACAGATATCCTTCCTGCTTAACTCTACATTATTACAGTTCCAATTAGTCTCCCAGAATTCTTTGCAAAAAACAGTCTGCTGCTGTCCTGGATGTTGTGTTTTCTCCACCAAAGAGGTCTACCCGATATTGCCCCTTTTGTGCTTTTTTGTAGATATTTGTGTTGTGGGAGATAAGGAAGGCAGTAGAGAAGCATGTGCAAAACATGTCAGCTGTATTATGACAAAGAGTCCTGCCTTTGCAAGAATTCAGTTCTTTAAATAGACTTCTTTTTTTTTCCAGCGTGTCACTTCCTGCGGTTGAAAAGCTTAAGCCCAGAGCCGGAGTCCGGAGGGCGCTGTGGCAGAAAAGGTCGTAAATGTGAATTGAATTTTGCGGTGGTCAGGCAGCCCTCATCTCGTGAAACAGAGCGGTCGAGGAGTATTGATTTCAGAAACGAGCCATTCATTGCCATAAACCTTCTGATGCACGGCAGTTCCAGCTCTCTTCCGTTTGACTGTTGACTCGTATGAACATATTAACCTTCATAAAAAGCAAATGGACCTGTTTTTAATGATGTTCCCTCCATGTATGCCCTTAAATATGCCTGCACAGACAGATTACTTCTTCTGCAGTATAATTATGTTATGTATAATATTCTTAATTAAATTTAGAATATTAAATTATTTTCTTGAATTAAAGGAAAACAACTATCATTTTCTTCCTGTGATAAAACATGCAAGAAGATAAATATCATAGATTTGTATTTCAGGATAATTTTGTAGCGTGACTCATTCTCTCATGATGGAATTCTTTTTTTCATGTCATGCTGCTCTCAGAATGGCCTCTGCTCAGTCACTCACAGTGCGTCTCAGAATGGGCGTAGCTCTGGCACTCACAGTGCGTCTCAGAATGGGCGTAGCTCTGGCACTCACAGTGCGTCTCAGAATGGGCGTAGCTCTGGCACTCACAGTGCGTCTCAGAATGGGCGTAGCTCTGGCACTCACAGTGCGTCTCAGAATGGGCGTAGCTCAGTCACTCGCAGTGCGTCTCAGAATGGGCGTAGCTCAGTGGGTGGGTCTCAGAATGGGCGTACAGTGGGTCTCAGAATGGGCGTAGCTCTGGCACTCACAGTGGGTCTCAGGATGGCTGTAGCTTTGGGTCTTGCGGACAGACCTGTGTGGGAACTTGTGTACTGCTCCTAGCTCTTCTCTCCGTTTCTCTGCCCTGTCAGCAAAATAGGTCAAGTGCCTCGCTGCCTCCCCTCTTCTTTCTGGGCCCGGGTTCTGTTGTGAGAGTTGTGGATGGAGAGCATGTCCAGGCTACAGGGGAAGTGGGAGGTTTGAGGGCTTGCCAGGCCTACAGACACAGGCTTGCTTAAGATTAACTCCACTCAGGGACATGGCTGTGTTTCCTTCTCTTAGTGGTCTTAAGATAGCTGCACAGAGTACAGTCTGTACACATTGTACACAGACATACACACACGCGCGCACTCACACACACACACGCGCTCTCACACACATACACACGCACACACACACGTACCACTTGGGCCTCAATCTCACCAAGGCATTGACCCTTCTCTCCCTCCTCTTTTCTCTCTCCCTCCTCCTAAATCAAAGAGAAACCCTTTTAATTACCCCATTAATTATGAATGCGGACCGGCCCCAGCCTCTCTCCAAAGGACTCTCCAGGATGGGGCTGGTTGAGGGGGTTGTTCAGATGCCAGGGGAGCAGGATGGAATTGCATGGGATCAGAGACAAACTGTCCTGCCACCTGAAAAGGCAAACCTTTTGCATCTGTGCCTGGCTGGTGTCCTGGCTGTCTGCGCAGTCTGTGAGCATGTGTGTGCGGTAGCCTGTGTTTCTTTGTGTGCGAGTATGAACGCGAGTTAGATTGTGTGCTTGTGTGTGTTATTGTGCGTGAATGAATGTCACTTAGGCTGCGTGTGTATGTGTGTTATTGTACGAGTTAGACTGAGTTAGACTGTGTGCTTGTGTGTGGGAGTGCATTTCAAACAGCAGCGGAATTTGTGTCTCCCACAGGAAAAGTGTAGATATAGTTTCTTTTACGCACAACATTTTTTGGGGGAGCCGAGCGGTGCCGGTTGAGGGAGTAGCGTCAATCAGATGGTGGGACAGGAGGGAAGAGAACATTCTTAAAAAAAAAAAAAAAAACTACTCCGGTGAGAAACATCAAAAGCACTTTGAAAGTGGAAATCTCTTTCTGAAGAAATTCTCCAGTCAGTAAACACTCCAATTCTGTTTTAAAAAGTCAGTCAAAAACACATGCAGATAGAGGAATAGAGGGGGAGAAGTCCCTCCATGCACACGCAGGCACGCACGCACAAACACACACACGCACGCACACACACACACACAGACACACACACACACACATGCACAAACACACACACACATCTGAGGGGGCTAAAGTTATGTTCCTATAACTTATTTATTAACTCATAGCGGCCCAATGGAATTTTGCACATAAACATTGCCTGCGGCTGTCTGCTGACGTGACACAGGGCAACTTCTGCCCTTGTGTTTGCATGAAGAACTGTGGAGAGGGTTTGCAGGTTTTACATCCAAATGAGGGAATTATTCAATATTTTAAGGAGACTGCCCTTCAATTCAGAGAAATACATAACTTAAAAAATCCTGCGAAAAAGTTGGCATGCTTTTGTCAAAATTTCTTACTATGAAAAAGCTGCCTATTGCTTTGCACACAGATATTTTTTTCTTTTTCTGAACAGTCAAGCATCATTATGTTTACCCCATGAAAAGAAACAAAGTATTTGTTTCTCTCACCGTTTTCCTTAAAACTCTCCCAGTACTGTGACTTAGAGAATGTGGCTTCTGACTTTGCAAGCTTAAGAATTTAAACCAGCCGTGTCAATGCCTTACTAGACACAGGTGGGGGCCAGTTGACACATGTGCCAAAAGCCTGTAGTACATAGTCATACTTTACATTTGCTTAATATATGCAAAACTGCTACAGTGCAGTTGATAGTCGGCCCTTTAAGCAGAAAGGTTGTTGGGATCAATGAAATGTAGTAAATAACAGAAATACACATAAGAAATGTTCTTAGTGTGTTTTTTGATGCTTGCTGTCAATTGAAAACACTTCAGACAAATTCTCATTTATAAAAATTTGCAAGAGTTACATTTTTACACCTCTCCCCTGATTAGGCATCAGCCAAATGAATAAGGTAACATATTTTTATTAAAAGATGTGATGAAGATATTTGAGCTCCCTGATGTCAGAACATGGTTTATGCTTCGGTAGTCATAAAAATTAGCTTCAGGTTTTGTGAGGGAGAGACCCACTTTTTAGATTAAACCGGCAGCTGCAGCAGCACTCAGAAGTAATAGATCTTTTCATGTGTTATTCCAGTGGTGTTGTTACCCTCATTTTGTGCGTACACACACCTGTTATTTTTTAATAAATCCCAGGGCTGATGAAATGAGCTGAAATTGGTGTCTTGCTGTCAGCAG
The DNA here is from genome assembly GCF_013368585.1 of Megalops cyprinoides. Lineage (NCBI taxonomy): Eukaryota > Metazoa > Chordata > Actinopteri > Elopiformes > Megalopidae > Megalops > Megalops cyprinoides. The sequence continues at coordinate 10,361,403 of NC_050595.1, forward strand.
CAACACTGGGGATATTAATAAATGTTTGTGCGCTTGCAAAACTAGCTGTGTGGTACCTGGTTAACATTATGTCTCTTCTCTTTCTCTTTCTCCCATGTGCTGCCGGGGTTGTACTGATGCGGACCGCTTTCTCCTTTTGTTCCCATGGCAGGTAAGGAATATCATTCTTTTCCTGTCGTTTTTTTTTTAAGTGAAATGTGAATGGAAGGACCTGGCTTTGTGACATTGATGAAGCCTCCCTTTCCCTGAAAGACCAAGTTGGCAGAGCCAGCGTCAGATACGAAGTCCCTGTTCGGGTATTGGCGTGTGACCGTGCGGTCAAATAGAGGGCCCTTGCTCTTCCATGGATTTTTTTTTTTTTTTACAGGACAATGACAATGACCAAACGCTTTGGAGCTCAGGGTATCCTTATATGGTCATCACTGGAAACGAAACGAATGAGAATTTCGGCCATCTGTGACGGATGGAGAATCTGCACCCTCACTCACCGACCCGCTCGAAAACATTTACACCTAGTCATCGGCCAAGGCTTTTATACAATAATGACACGTGAACATATGTTAATGCGTGTTGTCTGAGGTGAAACAACATCTGTTACCTCAGCCATTGGCAAAGCGGTGAGCGCAGGAAAGCCTTTTCAGAAAGTATGCAAAATAAAGGGCTGTAGGCGCTCTTTCTCTCTTTTGGCTTGTGTTCAATCTCACTCTGAATTAAAACAGGTTCATAAGGTTACGGGAGCATGTGCTGCTACTCAGGGCTACCAGCGCTGAGGTAATCCAGCAGGCTCCAGGCTGTGTGGATAGATCCTCCCAGCCCCTCTCTTCGCTGTATTTGACACCCGTTCCTGGTGGCAGAGGGCCACTGCTGCTGCCAGCTGTTGCTCCTGCCACGCCTCTTTGCACCGCTGTCCCGTGTGAATAAGCCCAGCACATCGCAGAGCCAGAATGGCTGCTTTGGTGTGAGGACAGTATCGCGCGAAATCGCTGGCGGCAATCAGGACTGTGCTGCGTGCAGCGCCGTGCGCCTAACAGAGCCAGATCAGCGTTGCCGTGCGCGTCGGTGTTTTGGTGTTCGTCCGCCGGGGTGCTGGTCTGCCAGGCTCCGCGGCTCGTCCGGGAGCCTCCCTGTGCCTTCTCGCTTGGAGTGCCTCTCGGAGGAGATTGCACCTCTGCCTGTTATTTATTTCTTTATTTTGCTGCAGCAGTTGAGCAAGCAGGATTGCAGTGGCGGAGAGTGGGCTGTAGTAGAAGCATTAGCACAGCAGGCGTGGGAGAGCCCCCTGCTGGACAAAACCAGAACTGTGCTTCCTTTGGGTTTGCACCTCTCCTGTCTTTGTCCTCCCTCTGCAGATGTACTTCACTGACACACTCACACACACACACACATACACACATACACACACACACACACACACACACACACTCACACACAAACACACACACACACACAAACACACACAAACACACACATATACATAGATCCATCTTGGGCAAATGTGCTTTTAGAGGCTTTTTATTTTACCCTTCTGGGAAAGTAAGCTATCAGACTCAGCAGGTCTGGGTTCAGCAGCAGCCTCGGTGTTAGTATGCGTGAGGGGCTTTGCAGCTGCGCTTGGATCAGTCGTACATCGAAGCGTGCTTTTTACAGGCGTCCTGCGGTTCGTGTCCTCATACATGCTGTACGTTCTAATCTCTGGATTTCAGTCATGGCCGAGCGCTAGTGTAAGGGCTGTTAGCTCGCTGGGAGCCTGATGCTGTGCATGAGTGAGTCTCTGTAATCCTCCGCCTCTGTGGGTAGAAGGGAGTCACGGGGGCCCTGGCACCCAGGGGACAGAAGTACGGTCCCTTTGCGTCATCAGCCTGGCTTGGCCTGTGACACCAGCCCTCCGCCCGCTCTCCGCTGAGAGTATTTCCTGATTGCTTTCAGTAATTCCTTTCCGACGCACGATGCACATTAATCGGCATAAGATCGACGGCGGCATGTGGAACGTCCGTCCATCTGTCTGTCCATCTGTCCACAGGCCGTCTTTCCCTGCAGAAGCAGAATCGGTTCAAGGACCCGAAATGAACTGGGCACGTCTGAAGTTATTTTCCAGTGGAGTGCAAAATACTATCATATGTATTGAAAAATGTAACTTCTGAAATGCAGGGTCATTACACAGTACTCAACAGGCAAACTGTAGGACTGAAGTTATAAGCAAAGGCTACAGAAGGCAGCATCCACTGTTGTACTTTTGAGCAAGGTGGCAAAGCTGAACTGCTTCAGGATTATAAAAGGATAAAATCTGAATGTATAGCAACATCTAAGTATTCCATCAGCTTAGCAACTAATTCAAATATAAGTACTAACTGGCCGTGGCAGAGTATATTTTTCAGATATGTTACACATACATGATGGATGCAAGGATATTAAAATGATGCATGAATGACAAGCATGGATAAGATTTGCAGCTTCTCTAGCCCTGTAACGCAAGCACCTTATAAGTGATTTTGCTGCCCTGCTCTTTGATCTTGTTGATGCTGAGAACTCAAAGGCAGTGAATCACTGTTGGATGCATGTTGGAGGAGGAATGAGTGGAGTCACTTCATGGGGGGGTTGTCATAAGATCGGTGACGGATGCCATTGCTGTACATCTCAAGACGGGGACGCCAGGAGCAATCAGTATCCCGTCGAGCGAAATGAAGATGTGTCATTATAGTGACCATAGTATTTTCTCCCTCTATGTGTTTTGCAGCTAGCGCTGCCCATGAAGCGTGATGTTTGGATGGTAGGTGAGGTCCAGTATTGCTGAGCTTAACGACCTTCTTTTAATGACACTGTTTATCTGAGCAGTGTTTAACTGGGTGGGCGTTTGTACTGAGGGATTATCGCTGCAGCAGAGGAAGTAAATGGAAGAACCTAAAAAGTTAAATGAGGTGAACAAGCTCACTTCATCTTGGCTCGTCATTTCGCCTGTAGTGTAGAGTATATCCAGCACTGTGTCAAGCCTGGTCTTCAACACTCCAAAGTCTCTGTTTTCACTGCGAGTCCCGGAAAGCTATTCCACGCATTAATAACTCGGTGTGAAAAAGTGTTCAAATTTCTTTTGGCTAATTTCCTCCTATGCCGACTTGTTCTGCTGACTGAACTCATCTCGAAATAGCTCCTGTATTCCACTTTATTAATCCCTTTTAAAAATGAAACCATTTAAGGTAGAGTGGCTCGCGCCAGGGTTGGAGAGCACTGTCTCACCTTGGAATCACATTGCCCTGTGGTTCAAATTCCAAGGTCTAAGGCACTGCATCCATGTGTCGTCCTTGTTTCCTGCATGTTAATGGAAGAATGTGCACTGAGGAAAGGGGATAGTTAGCATTACTCTCTACCTGAACAGTGAATATGTTTGGATGTGGAGACTCATAGCATGTGCCTGCTTCTTACGTCTGTCCCCATGTGATTCTTTGGCTGTCACAGCAATGGAGCCCAGAAGTGGAACTACAGATGTCTCTTTTCCCCCGGTGATAGAATGCTGGGGGGCTGTCACTCGTCCTGTCTCACTCCACTCTCTCTCTTCCATCTCCTCTCTTTGTTTCTCTTCTACTCCTTCACCCTGCTCCTCTCTCCCGTGACCGGACTCTGAAGTGTGCCGTGATGTGACCCCCCTCGCCCCGGTGCATTATGGGTAGAGCCGGCCCACCTTATCTACGAGGCACCTTGGTGCACACGGCGACAGTCAGCCTCTCCCCTTAAAAAATGAGGCAGTCACAGAAGCCTTGGCCGCACTCCAGAATCGCTTCCATATCCATTCACAGCCGGGACATTGTTATTCATTGGCAGATATATCGCACATGGGAGCGCACTTCTGTTAGCTGGCGGGGGCAGGGGAGGAGGAGGAGGAGCTGACGGCACCTCTCTCGCTTCTCAATGCCCTTTTTTTTTCCAGAAAAAGTGTCTGATGTCTTTCTTTACCTCTCTGTCCATCTTGCACGCGTTGTTCCTCCCCTATTGTCCTCTGTGGGGGCGAGTGGCGACAGCAACAGAGGCCTAACGGAGGCCCGCTTTGATGCAGGCTGGGGGGGGGGGGGGGGGTGGGATGGCGGGGGAGGCGGAATAGAAGCAGGGCCCTGCGAGGGTGCGCAGACGATGGGCTGAAAAGGCAGGAGGCGGCTAATGGAAATTCCCTGGTCGGCCCATTAATATGCAGCAGGCCGCGTAATGCACGCCCGCCCTCGCGCACACGCATTGATTCGACCAGGAGTCACACAAATTAACCGCTCCTTGAGAAAGACGTCAACAGCTCCCAACAATGGCTGCGGCTATAATTAGCCCCCCCCCGCCCCCGCCCCAACCTCTCTCCGACAAACGCTCATATACACCCCCCCCCCTCGCCTATGCATTGGTAATTGGTGGTTGCAGGGCTCACGTCTGTGTTGCTCTATGGAAAGACAATGCAGCTGATGTGCCGTGCTGAAGCACTGAAACTCAGCCCAGGCCTGAAGAGGGTGAGGCTGGAGAGGGTGAAAGGGGTGAACCGTACCAGAGCAGATGCACTTAGCCATACGCCCCAAACATGGCAAAGAGAGCCAGTTGATCCTCCTGTGTCTTGTCTGGGATGATTCAGATGCAGTTGTTTTCCTATTTACTCCAGTGTGTTCTTTCCTATTTACTCTGTTTTTAGCTGTCAACTTGCTACTGGATCCGGTCAGCATGTTTCCTTACCTCTGACTCACAGTTGCATCCAACTGTTTCCTCACAAACATCTTTGGGAAAGCCCAGCAGTCACCGAAATGATTAACTTTGTTCCCATAACTTCAGAGTGTGTGCTTATCGAGGCACTGGTAGCTTTGTGTTCCTCTTTTAGGTCAATAAAATGAATTGCCTCTCTTTACTGACCATTTCATTACCTGCTCTGACCAGCCTTTAGGGTTTATGTGAATCTCCCAGAGCTTTCATTAATGCCAGTAAAATCCACTTGACCGCACATATTTTGGCTCGTACTAGATATGCTTTGACTTCACCCTAAGATACTGTATTTGTAGTAGTTGTAGAATGCACAGCAGCTTGGAAGCGGACTGGTTTCGATTCATCTTCTTTATTTCTTTCTATTGCTTTGCTCCAGTCCTGTCAGTCCTGTCAGTGTCATCTGCCTTTACCTGTCACCATCACAATCATAAAATATACTACCATGACATATGAGGTTACAATTGCACTTACCACAATGTGAAAACAGAACTACGTTCATTTTTATAAATTGCCAGCTCATATAAATAAGTAGTCAATAAATCTAGACGCATGGCTCCAGCTAACTTATGTGAAGTGATACTGATTGCTTTATAGTCAGAAATTTGCTCCCAAAGACCTCTGATGTAGTTGTCATTAACATTTGTTTCAAAACCAAAAGATTTTCTGCTGGATCCGACATGACTGAAGTGATTTGATTTTAGCCTCTCAACTGCTCAGTTGGTCTAAGTAACTGATAACCACATTTTCAGTGGTACTCATTTGCGAGTCCCTAAATAATAAAGCTCTTATTTGTAAATCTGTTAAAATCTGTTTGCCTGTGTTTATTATGATGCAATACAATGGAATGTTAGTGATATACAGAAGGTCTGTCAATCATGTGATTGACAGTCTACCGTGATTTTGATCGATTGATTGAACATTTTGGTGCAAAAAATTTCAGTGCCTGCCCAAGCCAGGCTGAGAGGCCTTACCTGCTGGAATGAAGGGTGCTACGTCACAAATGCTCAGCCCCAGCATGGCTGAATGAGTCAAGCGCTCGCTTCCTTTCGAGACTGACAGCGGTGAGGCAGTCAGCATGCTTATTTTGGGAAGCGGCTCCACTCTGCGGGCAAAAACGGATGCTACGTAAGCAGGCACGCGGACAGCAGAATAACACGGGCTTATTTTTAGCTTCACGCTTGGCTGGTCAACGGGCCGATTTAATGAATTCAAACGGAGATGCCTGGAGAAAAAAAAAGAGAGAGAGAGAGAGCTAGAAAGAGGGGGAAGAGAGAGGTGGGATTTGGGGAGCATTTTGGCTGGAAGCGCCGGGTGAGAGGCAAGCGGATAACCTCTGGCCTTTGCCCCTTGACCCTGTTCACAGCAGGGGTTTTGGGAGCGTGTGGTGGGGGGGATTGACCCGACAACTTGACATACGGGCCAGCTCTGGCTGAGTCTGTTTGTTAATTGTTTGCTGGTACAGTGCAGCATAGCATTCCATATACTCCAAAAAGGAGCTGCTCTCTCTGCTATGAAAGCATTGTGTTGTTTTACTTACAGGAGAAAATACTCTTAATCGCTCCCTGAGAGTTGATCCTCAGGAAACGCATGCGATCAAATGAACGGATGCGAACAAGAGAGCCTTTTTTCCCATGATAAAGGTATCGCTGTGAAACAGTTGTTGAGGTCGTCAGTATGAATCATGTTGTTCCTGAACCTGCTGTGTGACAGTTTTTACAGTTACGAGCTTGAAGCATGGCTTTCTTTTAAACATTATTAGCTCTGTTGCACACAGCTGACCTTTGGAGCAACGATGCTGTAGCGTGACCTTAAAGGTAGTGCACTTTGTGGGGTTTTTTGGAGGCAGAATTGAGGGGGTTGGGAGGGGAATGCCTCCCTTCTGTGCTGTTTGGAGCTCTGCAGGTTTTTAAAGCTCCTGCCCTGCTGCGGGGAGAGGAGCGCTGGTTTGTGTTTCACCTGCCCATGTTTTACTCTCACGCTCTCCGGGAGACAGATTCCTGCTGCGGAGACAGAGAGTGGGGGGAGACTGCAAAACACTTCCACTTAGCACACGCTTGCACACACAGTCGCACACGCAGGCACAAACATGTCTGCGAGCGCACAGGCATGCACACACGGAAATGCATATGCCAGCATATGCACCATACACACACACACACACACACACACACACATTTACACAGGCGTGCGTTATCCCCACCCCACATATTCACAGATCTCGCACCAATGTTACGCAAACCAGATTTGCCCTTCCCCATCCATCCTCCGTACAGCTTGCAAGTTGGTAACAAGTACAGTTCCAGAAAAGCAAATTGAAACCGCAAGCTTTCTCCCATGGGGAATGTTCACAGAGTCTTATCCATGATCTAATCCTCATCCGTAAATCACTTTATCTACAGCAGCATGCCGAAGCCTCTGCTCCTCTGGCTATAGGCTGCGTCACCCGCAGATCTGAACATGAGCACATGAAGTCCACAGAGCCTCATCTTCATGGCTCCTCTAACACAACCAATATCCTCCGTTTGAAGCAAACGGCCGTCCGACTGCGTGTTGCCGGAATCGGCCGAATCCCTCTTTCTATGTCAGTTCAAGTAACACGGCTTCCAAACAACAGGTCGCCTGCAACAAATTCATTTCTTTTGTGGTAGCTGCAGTTGTTGCATTGTGTGTTGGTACCAGAATGGCGTGGCACAGGAGACCTCAGGAGTGGGTGTTGAATAGATTTGTACTGAATGGGGTGTGGAGAAGTGCCACACAAAGGAAATCAAACATAGCTGAGCAACAGTAATGAAGGGAAAAAGCCACGGGGTGACAGACCAGGAGCATGGAAGACATTACTGACTAAAATGGAATGCCACTGTGTTTCATTTCAACTCGGAGAAAAGGTGCCTTTTGGGAATCAAGTTATGATAGTAATTTAAGTTTTTTTGTTTTTTTTTTTTGGTTTTGTTTTTATCTCTCTGCAGAATACATTCAAGTCCAATGGTGTGCCCAAAGTGAAAATACTACATGTATTCACCTCAACAGATAATTACCATTGTATTATTTAACACAAGATAATCTTATATGTGAACACCTCACTCATCCTTCTCAAAAGTAAATGTTTGCAAGATTGTAGAACGTACCTGGTTAGTTTGCTTGTCTTACCTGGTTAGGTTGCTTGTTGAGGGGGGAAAAGATACACTTGACTTGTGTCTCTTATTTTGTTAAAATCATCCTCTTTCAGTGTGAAAGCTGGTGAGACATTATGCTGAGTGGATCTCATTAACCCCTCCAACAACTGGTTCTGCTACATGAGAATGAACTAATTCAAAACAAAGCAAAACCCCATTAAGGAAATGAATAAATGTAAAATATCGATTCTTAAGAGTGCCACACTTGAATAATCTCTGGGTGTCTAATGAACACAGTTTGGGGAATGCATCGACCATCAGGTTATCCTTCCTAATGCACCCCCCCGATCCTTGCCGTCCCAAAAGCCCCTGTGTTTCCTCGCATGCACTAAACTAATTATTCTAAATGAAGAGTGCCTCCTTTTAAAACCCTTCCATACAACTGATGCATGATTAAGGCCTTGTGTGTGTGTGTGTGTGTGTGTGTGTGTGTGTATGTTTTTCTGATAATTGAAAACCTTCACTGGAGCCTCATAATGAATCAAATGATGCTGCACATGGAAGCGGTGCTAATTAACGAGCAGACCTTTATTAACAGAAATGCTTCTTGTTTTAAAAGGGGGATGGTGTAGGGGTGAAGTGAGGCCCAAACTGGCTGCATGAGCCTCAGCATGGTGCCAGTATCTCCTGTGAGAGCTGACAGCAGATCATCTCATCTGGAAAGACATCTCTTTGTTGTTTTTATCTTGTTTTTTATTTCTAATTTTTAGCCAGCATGCTTAATTAGAAGTATTGCTGTAGTACTGTACCAATATACACCGGGGGCAATGGTGTGTATTTTTGGTTTTCTCTGTAGAATATATTCCAGGCACGATAGGAGGGACCATAAGGTTGTTAATGATAGGCAGACCATTAGCTTTGGCTGGGTATCTCATACCCTGTTGGTCAACGCCCAGTTTGCCCAGTCACCACCCCTGCCTACCGCCTATCGCATTCCCCGTCCTCTCCTCTATCCCCTCCCCCCATCTCCTCCCCAGTGGTGCAGTAGTCTCCCCACACCGTTTCTCATAACATCAACCCTTATCTGCGCTGCGAGATGAGTGGGCGTGAGGTAACGGGGGGTGGCTGGGTTTTTACGGTCTGTCAGCGGCAGGCCTCTCCCAGGAAGGCGGAAGTGTCCCGTTTTTTCCGTCGCCGTTCGGCAGATGGTTTCTCATTACTCCGTAGTCACGCGCGCCGGGCGCTAATTCAATAACCATTTAGCGCCGCTGTACACAGAGAGCTAATGAAGGAGGGAGGGAATGGCAGCGCTGGAGATGGATTTGTCTCTTTCGCCCGTGCCCCGTGGACCGCAAACCCCCACTCCGTGTTGCTTTTCTCTTCCCATTGAACCCCGAGTTCCTGCTAAAGGGATGCCGGCCAGGGGGCCGCACGTGGGTTCACCTCCGCCAGCATCGATTCAGAATTCAAAGGCTCTCCGAGGCCGTCAATCGCCCTGGGCCTCAGAGCCAAATCTGACAGCCAAGGATATCTCCTCCCGAGATCCCGGCCTGCTCTACTCCCCCGCCTTAATGCAGGAGGCAGCTTTGGAATACCAACATACTCTCAACATTGACCCCTGACCCCACAGCATCTCACTCACCTCTATTGCGAACTGAGTCATGCTGAATAAATCCGGGTTTTCTGTGAGGCATCACTGAGTCTCGTTGATGCTGATGTGTGCTCTGTGGATTGAAAAGACACAAAGAAAGGATTGTAAAGACGACTATTCAAATTGAGATTTTCTTGTCATATTATTGTCATATTGTCATCATGATTTTTCATATGATTAATTGTAAATAGTAATTGCTAAAAAGAAAATCAGTTTAGAAATATAGCTTATTAAATGACTATTGCCACAATTTCAAAACGATACGTACTATAAAGTATTGTTTCTTTGCTGGCAGAAGTTCACAAAGTTAAAATACAGCTTTATCAAGCAGCTATATGTGTAATGGACCGTTATTAATATGTTCAGTGCATGCTGTATAAAAAATTTGGGTTTTCATGGTCTTCATTATCATTTGGAATTAATCTAACTCCAGGGCTTCGAGTTAAGTCCTCTTAAATCTGAGAGTGGAAAGAGATCAGAATTACTTGAAATTAACTAGCACAGATTCTGAACTTATTGGATTTTCCAATTAAGATGGCAGTTTTTGTGAGCTTCAGCTTAATGCAATATATTTCTTTTTTTTCCTTCTTCACTTCTCATCACTCAATTTTTTCTACAGTGGAGGTCAATCCATTTCAATTCTACAAGCTTTATTGGCATGACAAGATATTTCAGGCATTGCCAAAGCAATTCAATTATGAACAATATTATTAAGTAATAAATTAAGAGGTAAATATTATTAATAAATACATGCAAATGAATGAATAAAGTTTAAAGGATCTATAATGCATTTTTTCAGTGGTTATATATGGCAGTTCCTATTCTGTATGTTGCTTATATTTTTGCAGTGTCTTGTATGACCTCCACTTAGAATGTGACTTTTGTTTTGGGGGTAAAGTTGTGGTATGTTACAAATCTTGGTGATTGTAGGGAAGAAGGTTTTTTGCTGAATGTATTTGCTCACTGTGGTTCTGTTTCTGCTGCTCCAGACCCTGGTCACATATACTGAACTACTTCCTTTTGCCACTCCTAAATTCACACACTGCCACTTATTTTCCTCATTACATCATGTATTTGCATAGCAGTCATCCTTATCCAGGGTAACATGCATTTTACATATTATCTGGATTATGTGAATGTTTACCAAAGCAATTCGGGTCAAGTGCCTTGCTTGAGGGCACAATGGTGCCCCACCTGGGAATCAAGCCTCTGTACTTTGGCTTTGAAGATCAGCTTCTTAACCACTACACCACATTAATGATTTAAAGCCTTTTGAGGTTTCGTGTGAAGCTTGGTTGAGTCTCCAAGTGACTTGGAGAAAATGCAGTGCATGGGGAAAACAAGGTATTTTTGTACATCTGTGCTGTAGTTTCCCTGACCCGCAGTTAAAAATAGGCCTGTGAGGTCATGCAGTGGTAGCTATTTGACTGTGGGAAAGGAACAATATGTAGGTGGCAGACTCCAGAATTATGGGTGAATCTGAAAAAAAAGGCCTAATTGCAGTACTTTCTTTCCCTAAAACACTAGTCTAAGGAAACTGGAGAATTGTCATCTTCAGCATACAGCCATTTATGTTTGGTGGGATATTGGAATGATACATCTGCAGTGCAGAATCAGTATGTTGTGACATAACTACTGTTGCTGTTAATTGCTTTGAGTGTGAAAAGCAGCAAATAACATGAATTGTTATTATTAGTAACTGCAGTAGTAGCAGTAGTATTGGTCACTGAGGAAGGCAGGGCAGGTGAACAGAAATCCTCACATACTTCTGGTTAGGAAGCTGCACGCAGTATTGCCTAGCAACCATGGTCTCACAACATGATTGTGACAATATGGCTGCATAATCACAATGTCATGGCAACACAACTGTATTATGTGTTAGCTTGGCCTGCCTGCCTCATTCTGAACCTGGATGTCAGGAGTCGATTCACCATGGGGCCAGTTTTACTGGTTTCTGCCGGTAAAGATGTGTCCATCAGGAATCTCAGCTTTTGAGGACAGTTTGCCAGAGCAGTGAAACTCGTGAAGGAGGTGTTGCTACAACCCACAAGTGACGTGATGTATGAGTGCGAGCGGATAATTGGGTGTACGATGACTCTGGACAAAACACATGAAGCCAGTGGAGAGTTGGAGACCCCAGATCTGGCAGAGGGTCCCGCAACGTTGCCGTTGCCATCGTCATCCCAACTCTTTTCACGTGTGTTGCACCATGCCAGTCTAATTAAAACAAGCCTCATTTTCACCATTGCTTAATTATGCGCTCTTTTCTCCGATGCTGAGTAAAGGCATTAAAAATAGATCTGAGTGCACAGTTGGCCCCCAGGGCTCTGACTGCAGTGTTTTGACTGCCGGTGTCCCGCCATTTAGGCGCTCGACAGAGGCGATGGAGTCCCATTACCCCCTTTAGGAGAGCGCGTCTGTGGCCGGGAATGCGGGAGTCTGATGAATCGTAATGACACCCAGAGAAAGCGCCGTGTCAGAGATATCGATGGCTAATTAAGAGAACGGCGGTTAAGTCAACAAAGAGGTAACACTTCCCCCTCCCTCCCTCCTCCTCCGCCCGAAAATAACACCATCAGTATTTGCAGGAAAGATTCGCTGAACTTGCTGAAAGCGAAGGTGTCAGAATGTGAGCGTTTGTTGAAGTAATTTTGTAAACTTGCAGCGCCGTAATTATTGTCACACCTGAGACGCGCATGTGCGTGAGCCTGTAGACCTATCTCCGCTCCCATGATAGCTGAGAGACTTGGAATAAGCTCCCCCTGTGGAAGTGATGACATTTTTTGGTGCCTTGCATATATTTCCATATCGACTAGACTACACCGGCGGGTATGTGTGCGTGCCCAGACGCCCAAGCAAGCAAGTCACCGGCTCACGATGGAACCATTCCACCATCTCTCGGTGTTCCTCCATTTTGCAGGAATGGCAGTGCCGTCTCTGTCCGTGGGAACACGAAAACTGAGGGTTCATCACGGAGGAGATGGAAAACGCCCATGGAGTGATTAAAATTTGGTAGCATTAGCGTGGTTGCCTGATGTCACATTACATTAAGTTACCAAACGTGTATATTTGATTTGCTTCTTACCTTACAAATCAGTGTCAGGGTGAAGTCCACTAAACCAGGTGAGGTAATTCTTCCTTTCATAGTTCTCTCTTTCCTGTTTTTTTGCTACCTCTGATATCTGAAGCTTGCACATTGCCTTTACACTTCCTATCCTATGCCACATCTACTTACAGAGTTTGCACTATTAGTATACCAGTTACTATACATGTGGAGTTCAATAGCGATCAAAATAATCATGCATGCATGATCTTGTGTAATTAAATAAATTACAAAATTTTAAAGGTTGTAAGTACAATGTAATAATGTGCACTTGCACACCAGTGACACATTGTACTGACATCTAAGCAATTAAGATAAAATCAGTCATGACTTGTACTTAATCCACGGTGAGCTGTTTTCCTCCCCCTCTCTTCCGTCCCCTGTCTTCATATGAACTCGCAGGGCGTGTTAGTGGAGATAGCTGACAGGTCAAAGCGGTTAGTTCTCTGTATGGGGTTTGCTGGGATTGGAAGCGGGGTGTTCTTGCAGACCGCCATCCACCAGGACCTCACTTTTAACCCCTTCACTTCGTTGCATGAATGGGGTTGGGGGTGGAGCTGGCCACATGTTGTACAGATGTTCTTCGCTGTGTAGATTAGCACGGATGGTGCCAGAGGCAAGCAGGGATCAGCGTTTGCATTGCATAACACTGTGGCAGCGCCCGGGAACAGTCTTTACGCACACAGAGTTTCTGTAGCTATCACTTCCCCTCTGGTCACTAATCCTGCCTGGTCACTGGATCTCCATTACGCAAGCGTTCTCTCGCCCTCTGAACTTTCTGTCCTCGTGATTACAACATGCATATGTGTCTTTCAACGAGAAAGAAATCAATCAACACATGCCTACACTGTAATCAAATTCCTGCAAAACATGGTGCATTGAAGCCAGTTGAATCAAAGTATCATATGCACAGTACATATGTATTATACATACATTACATTACATTATGTTCATTTAGCAGATGCTCTTATCTAGAGCAACTTCCAGCATAGAAGAACAGAAGTGTATCCATTCAAGTTGAATGAGCAACAGTGTCAGACCAGCCTAACAACACTTAATATTGTGGGCATAAATAAACAGCCACCAGTGGTTTTACAGACACCCTGCCACGACTATGTAAGGGTCTGCTGTTTGCTTTTGTATTTTATGATTTATGAGGCATACAGTAATCAATGTACACTATATATCTTACCATTAGTCAGAAAATAGCTTTGTATCCTGAAATCATTTTAACTACACAAAATTAATTTAACAATAATAATATATTGTGTTTTCAGACTGGTTGGTATATGGTGGAAATCTCTGATGTTTTAAGGGCAAATTACATTTTATTTGTCTCATTTAGAATAACAGATAGTGCCGAGTAGTGAGGGGCATTTCTTTGAATAGGTGCAGATTGTAGCCCATGATAATTTCAACCTTTTCAATAACTGCAGATAATAATTCAGAGTGATAACAGGAGAATAATAGTTTGTTGAGCCATTTGAAATATCAGATCTACCATGGCCTGCCAAAAGAATGTGTTTGTTGAGGTGAAGCCTTTTAAAATTGAAAGGTCATGTTTGTGGACAATGAGTTCCTCCACATGGCAGCAATGATCAGTGATATAATTTATCCATCACTCTGTACAGGGGCATTTACAAGGCTGTTAAATATTAATTGCTCAGAGGCTCTCAACTGGTACCACTGTGTCTTTTGAAAAGTCCCATCATGTAATCCAGTGTAATCTTCTGATTTAGTGCGTTAGGTATCATTGTCAAATTGTATTACATTGTCAATCTGTCATTTGCTAATGCTGTGATGAATGAAACTGAGTGTTTACACTTGGTATCTATGGAGCTCTTGCATCCTGTGAGCGATGAAAAAGTTATAGTGCTGCGTAATGCGAGCGCGCTCTCAAAACTGAACATATGATAGCTTAATTGCAGTCTTGATTTCTCTACAGATCTGTTAATCACTGTCACCCACTGGGTAAATCCTTATATTACTACATATCCATAAAACGTATGTCATATTAGCCAAGCACTCATATTAGCCAAGCACTCTAAACCTCTTTTAGCGATAAATCAGTGCCAGTACCTTGAGCCACCCCAGAACTTGAACTGGATCACACATTACCCACCGATCTCACATTCCGAAGGCCTGTTATAGGGCTTCGGAATGTGACAGAATGTGACTTTGGAACGTGACAGGTGAAGAAAAGCACAGTCAATGGACAGGTGTGCTGTTGAGCTCCAGGTGATGGGGGGACCTTCCCTGCTCATCTCAGAAAGAGATTTATGTTCCTGCAAAAGGGTGGGGAAGGGGGGGATGGTGGGTGCCGGGGGAACCTCTGGGTGGGAACGTGCATCTGTGAAAACGGACGGGCCGTTGTGCGTCATTCCACGTCAGCACTTGTCTTCTGGAAAAAAAAAAAAAGAAATGGAGGGAAAAAGGGGGAGAAGACGTCTCCTTTTTCTTGTCAGCGTTTCCCTTCTCCTGAGCTGCTTCCCCCGCAGGAAACAAAGCTCTCGGATAATGATCTCTCTCAGCTTTCCAGCCAGAGGTTCTCCTGAAGCTCCGTCAAACGGCGAGGCCCGGCGCGTGAAAGGAGACGGGGGTCTCCCACGTCTGCCGTCAGCGCGCCGTGAGCGTCGCGGGCGGATCGATGGGCTCAGATAAGAGGCCCGCAGCTGGGGTCCTCATGTTCCTCCCTCCACAGGTGTCCTCACGCATTGCCTGATACATCACCTCCTGTCACGCAGCATGCTACCGCTTCACTATTAATGAGAGACTGTCTGAATGTGGAAGACAAAATTCCACTGCTAACCAGGGGAGCATTATTTGAAAGGAGCTGCTTAACTGAAATAACGGAGGCTTTTGAAAAGCTTCATGTCAGAGTCACTGAGCTGTTAGTTTAATAGGATTTTTACCCTTTATAAGCTCATCTTTTGTGTGTTATTAGTTCTCCCAGGCAAGGTCTTTAAGTAAGGTCCAGTATAATGATTGTAATGCTATTACTTTGCAAATACAAACTGAACAGTAATACTGAACCGAGGGTGAAATCGTTTGTTTTAATGACTGCTGTTGTGTCATTCTTTTTCCACAGTGCACTTGCTGCTGCTGGTGTTGAAGGTCCTATAGAAACATTATGCTGTTAAATGGTTATTTTTTATTTGTTGTTCGCAGTGCTTTTTGCCGGATTAGCTTATGAAACCAGACCGTGGAAGGGGTTCTAGAGAAAGTTTTCCAACCTGCCATAAATAGGCTAGCAGTTTGTAGGCACATTGTAAGAGCAATTTAAGAGCTCATGAAAACCGAGCACAGTACTAAATCTTTGCTGGTAAGCCAAGGTGCAGTCAGTCATGCAAGCACTGAATTCCAGCAATAATCACAGGAAACTGCTATCAGGGCTAAATCAGAGCTGAAATCATATTGTGTGCTCCAAGCATACTTGTGGATTCCAGTGGAAGATTTCTGCTCTACAGTCTCAGCAAGTAGAACGACTGGCACAGCTTTCCAGCACAGAGAAGTGATATCACCCCTGGAAGAAATGGGTCAGGACAGATGCCCTCAGGCAAAGGGATAAGACTGAAAAGGCCTCAAGCAGCTGCGAATGTCTGAGCGCTAATCGCCACTCATGTGCAGACAGCTCTCTTTAGCTCTCTTTTGCGTGGGGTTTTGTTTAGTTTGATTTACAGATCAAAGTGTTTACTTGCTGGTTGAGGTGAGGGGGCAGGATTTGGCATAGCGCTTGCAGCTACGGTATATCCAGTCTGCAGTCTGCATGGAGTCTGCAGATTGTGTTCTTCTAGTGAGCAGGTCAGGGGGCCAACGTCAGGGATGAGGTAACTGGTTGGGTTTTTTGAAGGGGGAGGGGCACATATACATCTTATGTTACCCTTATTGATATTAGACAAGCAACATAATATTGGGCAGTGTAGTCAAAGGTTGTTAAATCCAAGATGGAAGCCTTCAGTCTTCTCAACAGGGCAATGACATTGTGCTTGCTGCCGGTGGAAATGTGGCATGGGAATGCAGGCACTGCAGGGGGAGTTATACTGTTCATGCTTGCAATAAAGAACTGCATTGTGGGATACCAGGAAGCATAAAAGGTGAAGACAAATGCTCTGTGTTCAAACAGCGAGTTCCCATTTGGTCTTTAATCATCATTGGTTTAGGCAGCAGCAGCTCAGCTGGAGCGGGACACCGATGGCCTGATAGCAACAACCCTGGTCCATGAGTCCATGGGCTGTGTAATCATTTTGACACCACCCTGAATGGAGCGGCTTGTGATAGTATTGATTTAAAAAGAGGGAGGGGAGGGGTGGGGAAATTGATGCAGTTGCTGATTCAGTGGCTCGGGTCAGCAGTGCAGCATTTTGTGTGTGTGTGTGTGTGTGTGTGTGTGTGTGTGTGTATGTGTGTGTGTGTGTGTGTGTTTGTGTGTGTGTGTGTGTGTGTGTGGGTGGGTGTACGTGCATGCAAGAGCATTCAAGTCATATAAGCATTACTACTGTATTGATTTGTATTTTTGTTTTCATAAACAGTAATGATCTCATTGTTTTCACTGGGTTACGTTAATGCTGAGGTGGGCAGGTGCTAATTTGGGGGGAGCAAAATGCTGTGATATTGTGATACCCACGCTCAGTTTTTCCTCGGGCTGCTTTGTAGGGCTGATGCTCACTCAGCTCTTTTTGAGTGTAGTTCATTCAGCTGCTAACCAATCGATATTTGAATAAATTGCTTTGTAGTTGAACTTCATGTTATGATTTTCCGCTGGGGATGGCATCTTAAAGACTGATACTGACACACTCTTATAGGGTGAAAAGTCCTACTGTGTGCGCGTGTGTGTTTGTGCAACTGGGTGTACCTGCATTTCGGCCATATGGTACCTGGTGCTGACACTCTCTGGGGTCAGAGAAAATTGCATGTGCAGGACCAGAGGGCTTCCCCTTGGTCAGTTGAAATGACCAAAGTAGGAACAGCCCATTCCAGTTTGATGTAGAGGAGGGTTGGAAGCTGGAATTCACTGCTCTGAGGAGGTTGTTTTAATGGGTGCATTTGGGTGACGGGAGTTCCTTCTGGAGTCAGGTTGAGGAAATGAATAAACCAGCAGTCATCTGAAGTGGTAATCGTTACCATTTCCATACAATGTCCTGATCCCTGGCACTTTGATAGAGAGCAGCTTTGAGGCCTCGTTCAAAGTGACTGTGCCCTGACTAGATCAAGCCTGAAGCCTCTTGCTCTCCAGAGCTTCTAACCCTGTGCTGATGGCAGCCTTCAGGGATGAGCAAGAGCTTCCTGGCAAGGGAAAATGCCACTGTCTATCTCACTTGTAATACATGTGTTTAGTGTGTGTCTGTGTCGATAGGTGTCTGTGGCTGACTGTGTGTGTGCGCGCATGTCTGTTGTTGTGGATGATGTGGATGCGCATGCTTGTCTACGTCTTTGACTGCGTGTCTGTGTGTCTATATCTCTGTGTATGTCTGTGTGTGTGTGTGTGTCTGTGGCTGGGTGTGTGTGTGTCTGTGTCTGTGTGTCTTTGTGTGTCTGTTCACATCAGTCTGAGATTTTACACCGCACTCAGGGGAATGGGTGCACAGGACAAGCCCCTTTGCACTTTATAGAGCACCAGCCAAAAAGAAATTGTTTTCCTGTCTGGCATTTCATGGTTTCATGGTGTAGAAAAAGAGGGGTGAAGTGACAGATGAACACTTTTGACAGATAGACACATCTGCCACTTTAGCTGGCTGGCGTTCATTTATTTATTTATCAGATGTTATTTATTTATTCATCCCAGCCCTGAAATTGTGCTTGTCATCTGTGTTTAGCCAGAACCCAATGTCCTATGCACGGTAGCGCTCACGGGCCCAAATGAACCCCACACTCTTTGTTGTTGCTTAATTATCAGCATTATTGCATTTGAAATAATGTGTTCTCACCAGCGCCCCCCAGCTACCCCAAGAGGGATGTGACAGCGTTCCACAGTCCTGCCGCTATTTGTGACCAGTTCGGTCAGCTTTTCCCTCCCTCTGTGTCCGGCTTCCTCACAACAGCAAAAATCTCTTTTTATGTACATCCAGCTGGAGGCATTTGATCATGTTAAGCTCATGAAGTGGAGTCACGGTATGTTCTCCCATCGTCTTTGCTTTGTACTATGTGACGCTGTCTGGGACAATGACACTCCGAGGAGAGTCTCATTGTCTTGTGTGATGCTAACCCCCCCCCCAAAACCCCACTATAGCTACTGATGTTGGCGCATGGGCCCAGCATCCCGGTGAAACCACTGACAACAGAGATTAACGAGGTGCCATGAATGTCAGAGAGGATCTCATTCCGGCTCTAACCGAACGCATAAAAGAGTGCAGGGGGCTACAAGGCGTTTACGACGTGCTGCGCTCCCCCTCCCCGCGCCCGGGAAGATTCACGGCCCCCGGACGCCCCTCTGGGTGAACCGGAGGGGAAGTCGGCGGTGAAATATTGTTATGCGCAACGGCGCTGAAATATGGTTGCGAGTAATAAAAGCGTGTCTGCGCAGTGGCGGGGCCAGCGCTCCGGACACGGAGTGACATACGCTGGGATTTGCTCTACTGTAGCGGAGCTCAGCAGGAAGCCCGGTTCCCAGTCGGCTTTAAACGCCCAGCAATGGCTTAAAACCTACACAGGGATTTTCGCCATCGATTCCCTTTGTGTATGTCTGCCCGATGACATGTGCTTTGTGATGTGAAATTTACGCCCATGTTGATATCGGCGTTACTATGTTGGGATTTACACGGGAGTGTGGCAAGAAGGTGTTTGTTTTGTTCGTAGAGTAGGTGGTAGTCCTCATTGAAAGTCTTCTGATTATGAAGCTTTACTGTATACAGGTGAAGGATACAGTGAGTTTGTCTTTTTGTGTAATATCACCGACTATGTATTTTAAACAATGTATTCATTAAAAAATAATTTGTGTATTAATTAGTTATACTTGTACCCAAGATCTATACCTATTGATGAAATCCATTCTAAATCAAAAATGCTTCATTTTTTCTTTGGATTTGTTGATTACATTCAATGTATTTTTTAATAACTCATTTATTGGTAATTTTATTATAATTTTTTATTTTTACTTTATTGTGTATTTTTATACTTTCAGTTGATAATGGTATTTATTGTCTTATTATTTCTTTGGATATGTGAAGACTGCTGAGTTGAATTGAATGGATGTGGATGTGCTTGCTGAGTTGCTCCATTCTGTGTTAGTCCCTCTCTCACACACAGTCTCTCCTGTGTTATGTTTCAGGGCTGGTGAAGCTGGGGGTCCACTGTGTCACATGTCAGAAAGTTGCAATAAAGATTGTCAACCGGGAGAAGCTCAGCGAGTCTGTGCTAATGAAGGTAAGATCACACTGCTCATTGTCTCATCTTCTCAGCAAAAAAGCCCGAAAGAAGAGTTTACCCCATGAGTTTTTGCCACCAGTAGGTGTATATTTGGGGGTTACGTTATCACACCTGTGTTTTGGAACTGTATGTCTGTGAATGGGATAGCAAAAATGTAAGCACAGTGTCATTTCAAGCCTAACTGTGTGCTGTACATGGGAGAAATGGCTGAAAGATGTAATTCAGTTGCTTTGGTTCTCTCACATCAGACATCAAAACGATCTTATATTCTTAGATTCTATCTTAGATTATTCAAAATAACCAAAAAAAATAGTTTAATTTTTTTTTTTTAAAGAAATTCATACATAGGCATCAACTTCACTGTTTTTATTTCTCTGAGAAATAAATTACAAGCTTTTAAGCGTGAGTCTTTAGATGAAAATGTCTTTGAATGCATGTTTCTTAATCAGGTGTGTCCAAACTTTCGACTGGTACCGTAGCTCAACAGGCTAGGATGCATCAGATAAGATGCTGAGTGCGGATGTGGCCCTGTCCTCCTGTGCGTATCTGTCCTGCCCCGGGGGCCCTCTCATTGTTTAATGTGTCTTACTGCTTCTTATTTTCCACCCCATGTCCCTCCTTTAGTACCAGCGCATACGGCAGTGAAAACCTACATTGGAAAACAGCCGAATTAAAGTCCTGGTGGGGCGATTTATTTAATGCCTCTGCAATTAGACTTTTTTCCAGAGGTTTCTCCATAATTGGTGTGTTGGAAACTGCCTTGGGACCAACATAAAGTTAAGGGAACCATAATCTGATAAGGGATAATTGTCTTCCACGGGACACATCGAACTGGACCGTTTTAACATATGCGCACGTAACTGCCTTACATGAATGTTTATAGATTGGTCGTATATTTGTTTTATAAAAGCGGTATTTTTACATTGGTCAATTTAATATGCTTCATAAGCCATAAATCATGAAAAAAATGAAATTTTACTCTTTCAGTTTAACCAAATCACTTTGAAGCAGCTTTTGAATTTTTTATTGTTTGAATTGACTTGAAAATAATGATGTCTTGAAATATGGATTTGTACCAGTTGCAGGTCATTGCTGCAACAACCACACTCTGGTTTTTCTAGTAACATTCCTCTGTTCTCTGTTCCTGCCTCAGAGTTCACTATCCCAGAATGCACCTGCCATGGAATGATCACTCACTTCAGTGTGACAGTGTAGACCTAGATTGTAACTGTGACTCAGTAAACCTCACTTTACAGCAAAGATACAGCGAACAAGACAGACGGGAAGATATCTCCAATATCTGGCTCTCTCAGCATAACGGCTCTTTGGTTATACCTTGGAGCCGTCGTTTGGCGGTAAAAGGGTTAAAGAGGACCATGACTGTCCATGACTGATGTCATTAATAAAAAGCTGAAATTCACATGAAACGGAGTGTTGGGGGGGGGGGCTGAATGCGAGTCAGGGGAGCCGTTCCGGAGACAGAGCACGACGTTTGTGTTGACAGAGCACGCGGCTCCCCTCGTAGCGTTATGATGATTACCTCTGAGAGAGCAGTACGCCGAGACAGTGTCGTAAAGTCCTCGTTGTTTGTTCTCTTGATGGGAGTGAGCTCTTGGAGCACTTGTGGGGGTAGGCTGATGATTCTGCTGAGTACGCAGTTCGGTCCCAATTACCCACTTCTCTGTCATTCTGCTAGTGTTGTTTTTGGTGCTTAATGAGCAGGTTGGGTCCAGGAAGGGACAGAGCTGAGGATGGGGGAAAAACATAGAGCTGGAGCTGGTAGCAGGTCCCTCCTCGCTATTAATGTTCTCACCTGCTTGATTAATTGGCTAATGGGTTATGACCACCAGATTGGCTTGTAGAGCTCACTGATTTGAGTGAATGTGCTTGTGTGTATGTGAATTGGGCAGCAGTGTAGTGGGCAGCAGTGTGGCATAATGGTAAGGAGCCGGTCTCAAAACTGAAAAGTTGGTGGTTCGATTCCCCGCTGGGCCACTGCTTTTCCCCCCTTGTGTAAGGTACTTAACCTAGAATTGCAAGTGTAAGTCAGTAAGTATCTAGCTGAATAAATGGATAAACTGTAACCTAGGTAGGTTGCTCTGGATAAGAGGGTCTGCTAAATCACAATTATGTAATGTAATTGAATTTTGACACACTCTGTTTTTGATCAGTTATCTTTGATTGTTATGGTACCTTTATTACCCCGTCTGTGTGTGTATCTGTATGTGAGAGGGAGTGTGTGAGTGAGAGAATGTATGTGTACAAGTGTCTACAAGTGCATGTGTATGTATGTGTTTATGCGTGTGTCAGGGTGTGTGTGGGTATGTGTGTGTGAGTGTGCATGTATGAAGTTGAACCTCCCCTTAAATTTGCGTGTTTTAAACACCAACATGTGAAGCTCTTATAGGCTTTTTCATACTTACAAGGATGCACACATTAGAATAAGAATCTCCTCATTACAATATTACTATTGCAACTCTTCTGTCAGTGGAGCATCCCTTGTTTGTGTGTATTTGTTGGGTGTGTGTCTGTGTTTGTGTGTGTCTATACAGATATAAATGTCCCTCTCCACCGGAGTGGTGAG
Organism: Megalops cyprinoides; assembly: GCF_013368585.1. Classification (NCBI taxonomy): domain Eukaryota; kingdom Metazoa; phylum Chordata; class Actinopteri; order Elopiformes; family Megalopidae; genus Megalops; species Megalops cyprinoides. Next base: position 10,383,935 of record NC_050595.1, read on the forward strand.
GAAACTGAAATGGCGTGAAGGTTGGTGCCGGCTGAGAGACAGTCCTCGGTGGCTTGTAATAGTCTTCCCCCTGCCGTCTCTCTCTCTCTGAAGGTCACTCTTCATGCTGTTACATTGTTTCTTGCTGTTATTTTAGATGTTCGCAGAGTCTGTTGTCATGGAAACTGGATATGATCGGAGGCAATAGGAGTTAATTATGAGGTCGTGGTTAAAAAAAAAAAAGTTATGGGCATTCTCTGTTTCCATCAAACATCATGAATCAGCCAGACAGGCAAAAGGGAAACTTAGACAGGCACAATTACAGATCTGTTCCTCTGTTCTGTTGTGATGGTTTAATTGATCCTGTGTGGCTGTGTTTGAGCGCTGGCAGCTTTTTCTCTACTGCAGAGAGAAAGCAAGCAAGCAGGCCCCGTCCAGCTCCTCCCCTCTCTGCTTCTATTCTTTTACCTTTCCTTCCTTTTTTTCTCTGCTGTAGCCCTCCCTCCTTATTCCTGTCAATCTGGACCTTTGGGCCTGTCTGCCAGGCCAGGATTCACTCTTCTGTTTGGAAAGCCAGCTTTCTTAGTCTCAGCTCCACCTTGACACTTGTGACTGCCTGTTCCTGGAACCCTGGAAGAGTCCTCCAGCAGTTCTCTACCTGGGCTAGACTTGGGTGTCGCCCATCTGATTTTCTGGAGGCTGCTTTTTCCCCCCACATCGGCATCTTGCCATCACTAGCTGGCGGTCCTGGTGTTTCCCTGCCGCTGTTCCCCCACCGCACCGGAGATCCCTGGCGATCGCCGCCACCGCTCCACGGCTCCCGTGAATCAGAGACCTGGCATTTCGAGAACGCGCTGGGCCGCCAGAGTTCACCGCCGTGCGGCACAACCTTACCTGAGCTAATGAAGTCACCCCTGGCATTTCAGGGAAAAAAACTCTTTAACTTCCCTGGCAGCGGCATTAACTAGGACCCGTGTTCGGGATTCACCCGACGAGCTGTATTTTTTAAAGAAACAGCTACTTGGTGACAGCGGTGCCGCAACCCGCTCACCTGACATTCTGCCGTGCTGACTTCAAATGCCACGCTTTTTAAATGTTAAAGACATAGAGTCCCGATTGGGTCATTACGAGGCTGTGTCACACTCAGACAGGTGCGTGTGCGACAGTATACTCAGGGCATATTCAGCGATCCACGGGGTGTCTGACTTATCTACCTATTTAGCATATATACTAATAGCAACCTACTGCAGCCTCTAAACGTTTTTATTCTGGTCATAAACACGTATTTACAAAACAATAATTCAGCAGGTGGAATTCACTTGCACTATTGTATTTTTTGTTAATAATTGAAAACATGTAAAATATTAATACTATCAGAATTGCAAAGACCCATTGCAACGGCGTATGCTTTTTTAAAATAAATGTATGTTTTTCAAAAATCAAATGTATTCACACCTCTGTGATCCTCTGACTTTGATGTCATTGAGAAAACACCAGCTCTAGTCTTTTATGATGCTCAGATTGTTCTCCTGAGGGATTTTTGTCTAGTCCTCCAGAAATCTCTTATCTTCCAGTTTTTTTTGGTTTTCAGTGGTGAGCACCTTTCTTGGGTTCAGACTGCAACTGTCCTACAGGATTAAGTTGTAGAGACTGTGATAGCCAGAACAATTTTGTGTTTACCCATGTCTTTCTAAACGTGCATCCTTGTGTTCTTGCAATGTACGTTTTCAAACATGGATTTTATGGTGATCCAGATCCAGTTGTTATTTCATTGTTACTTCAAACACCAGCAACGGTTTGTGCTTTACTGAGGGATGGAGCAGTGGAATGCTTCTCACCATTTTGTGTTGTGAATGAGGCAGACGACAGGGTATCTAGCTATTTTGACCGAGATGGCGGGTGGATAGGAATACGTACTTTGTGTTATTGGGAGTGAATGGGAGTGTTATGGGGTGAATGGTTATAATTGGGTAATTATGACTGAATAGGAGTGATTGTGAGTGAATGGGCATGATTCGGTGGGGGCAAATAGGAGTGAATCGGAGTAACTGGGGGTGTAGGGAGATGATAGGGTGATTGGGAGTGAATTGGAGGGAATGGAAGTAATTGGAAGTGAAAGGGAATGAAGCGGAGTGGTTGGGTGAATGGGAGTGAGTGGGAGTGAGTGGGTGAATGGGAGTGAGTGGGTGAATGGGAGTGAGTGGGAGTGAGTGGAAGGGAGTGGGAGGGAATGGGAAAGAACAGAAATAAGCTCAGGAATTCTGCTTGCACCACAGATGCATGTAGTGAGCAGAATAACCTAGAGGGAATAGTTAACACCCCCACTCCCCTACACTGCCAATCCCCTCCTATACAGGAGCTCCGCCCATCTTGCTCTGGCATATGCCAGCCAATCATCTGCAGTGCCACCGTCCAGAACCCACATTCCCAATCTCCAGCCTGCCTCTGTCTGCTGCCAGCCTCACTCTTCACACACAGGGTGGTAGTATTCATGACTCTGCAGGATAATTATACACCATCGTTGTCTGTAGGGAACGTCTAAAGGTTAATAAGGACTTTTTGTGGCTGTGGAGCTCTTGATATGAGGCCACATCTTCTGCTGGAGAAATGTAGTATACTGTTGCAGGATTTATCCTTTACAGTGTATCGTTGATCGCACAGTGGTCTGGAGTTGGTGTCCCACTAGGTGTGTTTGTGTGAGCATATGTCATTGTCACATATTGTAGCTGTGTGGCTGGGAAATGGAAGGAGAGTAGTGTCCTGTTTCTGTGTTTCCCTGTGTGCTTAAACCAGGCGTTTCCATCTGATGCTACTGAAGAGGAATCCAGCGGCAGAAACCTGCCAGGGACTCATTTGCATAACTGCTGCCTGCTTTCTTCCTAATTAAAACTAATTACCCATGGTGATTCTCTCTTTCCCTTCCTGCTACAGTCCTGCTATTCTCCTGGTAGTCCCAGAGATCGCACGACACAGGCCTAAGTCCTCCCAGAGCCTGGAGGTCGGGCAGGTGTTTCCTGTTTTCAGGCATGCATGAGCTGGAGTTTTGTTCAAGGCCTATTTTGATTGGCTGTCCCTAGGTCTGAGTCTGTTGCTGAATGGCTGAGTGTAATAACTGTCCCGACCGATCACAAATGACTAAATGGCCTTGAACAGAAAGCATCACTGAATTCCTCTCCCCAACACAACCACACAGACATGGGCACATATCCACACCCACACACACACACACACATGTGTGCATGCACATTCTATTGCGCGTGCACACGCACACACACGCACGCGCACACACACACACACACATATTAGAGTGCATTCATAAAAGTTTAACAGAAAAGTTTAATGATAAACCTAAAAAGAAATGCAAATACCATACAGCGTGTAGCGTGTTTGGGTTTTATAAAGCAGATCTACAGTTGCCAGTGTAAACTACAAAATTCACTTCCTAAAATGTTGTTTGAAAAAAGTATGTTTTCAAAATTGGAAGCTGCAAATGGTATTTGAACCTGTGTGCCTAAAATAATCCATGGGTTTCAGTGTGGCTTATTAGGAAGAGTGCAGTTTTCTGTGGGTCATCGATAAAGCGGATAGGTTTATTTTGGCTCTTACTTGTGGTTGAGAGCTCAGGTTTTGTGGATGAATACTGGGGGATGGTGCACAGTGGGATAGTGTATATGAGGACAGCCTCCAATTACCTCTGTAATTTTCTCTATTTAGGCTCTTCCTGGTTGGCTGGGGGTGGTGGTGGTGGTGGGGGGGGGGGGCACATTACGTGATTGTGGTTGTCTATAATTCACCCCGTGTGCGGCAGGTTACTCATCTGCTCTCGATCTCCACCCCTCCCCTGAGTAATTGGTCGGAAGTCCTGCAGTGGGAGTGGGATGAGGATAATCCACTCTCATTCAGATGTACATTAGATTGCACGTCAGCGAACCAGCGTTTAATGAGCTGGCGAAACGCACAATCTCACGCTTTACTGGTTTATGGTTTTTTTTTTTTTTTTAAAGCTGATCCACTAAGTGAAACTGGCCTCCCTGTCGATGGTGTTTCATTAAGTCAGCCTGCAGGATTGAGCCTCTCATACAACATGGCTGAGGAGACCTCTGAGTTTATGCTTCTTTATTACCAAAGGTGTGCCCTGAAAGAACACAGGAAGCAATGTTTGGTTGGTAATTGTGTGTGTGTGTGTGTGTGTGTGTGTAGTGTGGCTAGAGGTACATGTGTGTGTATTAGTCACACTTGTGATAAATGCTCCACCTGGTATGTTCGAGCCACGAGAGAGATGTAGGGTAGGGGAGTGGAGAAAGAGACAGACACTGGGAGGGAGGGAGGGAGGGAGGGAGGGGGAGAGAGAGACTGCAGTTATCCACAGACCAAACCCCTCAACATCTAATGAATCACAGCTGACCCTAATCTTGTTATCGGTGCACTGTGATGACAGCGGTATCATTTTCTCTATCTTGATTTCTTTCCTTTCCTCCAAATGATTATGGATGATGCGTCTTCCCATTCAGAGTCAGGGCAGAAGCCACAGCATCTCTGCGGTGAGCATTTCTCTCCCCTGCTTGGAGTGGGAAACAGAATAAAATGAGTCGTCTTCATCCGTTCTCCCCCTTCCCCGAGTTATCATCAATTTTAAATAGAGTTGTCTGAGATGAGATGCCACCATTTAACAGACAGTTTGATCTGTGACTAAGGGCCATTGTTAATGGCCATCCCCCAAACACCTAATTACTTTCCATTGCTGTCATTCTTTGGTTTGTTTGGTCCGTCCTCTCCATTGCAGCTATCCTTGATTTTATGTTACGAGGAAGTCATACCCATTTGCCATCTCTTTTAAGTTGCTGAATCAATACTAGGGTTTTCAGGTGTAATTCCATCTTTTATTTTTATTCAGAATCAATTCTAATTCACTGTTTTGACATGTACCTTGTAATTTGAGTTACTACAGAGCAAAACAAATTGTGATAAGATTTTCTCCCCAAAGGCGTTGAAAATAGAACTGGAATTGAAAAATGCCATGACTTTTGTATTCGCTGATCTCTATTCTTTGTATTTTCAGGGAGCAGTGGAAACCATTACAATTTCATTCATGATTCAGTTTGTGGCCATTGAATGTGTCACCAAAAATATACAAGAAAAATAAGCTCTAGTGGATGCCTAATGCGCTTCTGCCTTCTCTTGAGAAATGAGGGCTTACATTCCTGACGTACCGATGCGGTTTTCATTTGAGCTACATGATTTTGATATGGTTCCTAAAGGCATCAATTCCAGCTATCGTAAATGAGTTACCACACTCTTGGAATGGTTTGGGAGCTATGTAAGGTATCAAAAGTCCGATCCTGAGGATTGCTGCTTCATATTATGAATACCCAAAAACAATGTTTAAGTAACACTCCTTGTAGGCACGTTAAAAATTGCAGTTATACCACTACCATATGTGTTCACTTACAAGCTGGCTATAATTTTAGACAATCTATTGCATTTTTTTTGGCTACTGTGCCTATCTGGAAAATGAAGAAGCATTCACAGGAAAGTAAGATGTCAGAATGTATTTGGATAGATTTTTTTAAAGAAGTTCAGAGTTAGTGTGCTGAAGCTTTGAACCACTAGTGTGTATTTGGTAAAAGGGGTAAAGAAAAGTTCTGAGCTCTGTGGGGGACTGCCTCTGCTGAGTAAGGGCACTAAAGAACTCCATACGGGGTGCTGTGGAAACTGCTGCATCCATCCATTCCTCTGGTGAGGAGACGGCGTGGCCCACTTCCACCTGCGGCAATGCTACAGTGTGAGGAGCGGATGGGGCTGCGCACAGGAAGTCCCGGGCGAGTCACAGGAAGTTGCACCGCTGCTCGTGGCCGCTGTGGGCTGAAGTCACGGACGAACCTCGGATCCGCTCCTGTTTTATTTACAAGAGAGGGACACAGAGAGAGAGGAGGCGTGCTCCATTGGGTTGGGGGAGGGAATTGGGGGGGGGGGGGGGGAACCTACTTCCGAATGAAACATCTGAGCTTGTGCCCGTGCAGGGATCGGGGGGGACCGGGAGACTGGGGGAACTGGTGCGGCTGTCAGCTCCCCGGTCTTTCTGAAGAACCAGAATTAAAAATGGAGGAGGAAGAGACCTGAGGGCTTCTGCGTCTGCTTGTTTATATATTTATTTTAAGCATTCAAAGCTGTTTGTGTTCATGTTGAGTCTGGCCCAAGCGCCGAGCGAAAGCCCGGGAGACGCCGCTGGTCTCCGGCGGTTGGGTCTTCCAGCAGTGGCGGACAGAAGCCTCCGGAAGCTCGTTCTCCTTGACGTGTGCTGCCGGAGCCTCAGTGGAGAGCCCAGAGTGCTTTCAAAGATTTCGGTTCTTTTGATCTTCTTTGTCCATGTTGTAGTATTCTGCCCCCCCCCTTCCCCATGCAGTGTTCATTGACTGTCTTTTCTGTCTTTGAAGTATGTTTCTTAAGATTGTTTTTGGTCACCATCACATTGGTGACGTCTGAAAATACCTTTACAGTTAAATTAATAACTGGACTGGATATTTGAGTTTGCTTCCATAACTAAGGATAGGAAGTAAGGGGTGGGATGATAGAAATGTTTCTTTGCAAAAAAAAAAGCATGTACTATCAAAAATCTCTTTCCCTCTCTCTTCCTCTCCGCTCCCTCTCCCCCCCCCCTCCCTCTCCACTCCTTCTCTCTCTCTCTCTCTCTCTCCCCCCCGTCACTGTAGTGTGTACCTGTCAGGCTCATGATGGCTGTTCTCAGTGAGTCATGACCTGTCACCCTATGCTGCTGGTTTTCCTCTAAATCAGCACCACACTGTGCTGGGTGGTTCTTGGAGAGAGGAATTCACAGAGATGGAGGAGTTTGGAATTCACAGACGGAGAGTTGGGGGGGGGGGTGGAGAGGAATTCACAGAGTGATGGGGAGAGAGGGGGTGAAGGATTCACAGAGGGAAAGAGAGAGTGAGAGGGATTGTCAGAACGAGGGATAGAGGGAGAAATCTGCCAGCTTGGCATTCTCTGCCAAAAATACTTACTTGGCTGTTTTTGTTCAAGGCTGTATGAACCAGGCTGTAAAAGTTATGGATGAACTATTGGGCCCAAAATCATGCAGCTTCTCCCGAAATGCTCAGCTAGGCGTAGGATAAATAATAACTTCTCAACTCGCTGTCAACAAAGTGCTTGGGGTCGTAGTTATTTTGTTGGAGGCTGGATTTTGGTGTGTATGCAACAGCACTGTGTCATTGGTGTTCAGTGGTCAGACAGGTACTGGGGAATTTGTTCCTCGTCAAGAGATGTTTGGATACGGCGGCATCAGGCCCCTTTCACCAAATGTTAAACTTGTGTTCAGCTTGGAAGTGGTTTGGATGCGAGCTTTAGATTTACCCCCAGGCTAAGGGCGTCCTTCTCTGCTTGATCAGGAATCTGGGGGCTGAAAGCAGGCCTTTTGAGATGCCTCTCAGCAGTTCCGAGGATCTGATGTATAGATGATGAAATATATGAAGTCAGCTCTGGAGATTTTGCTCCTATGAAGCATCATATTGTCAACAAAAGTCCAGGAAGGCAATAACAGTGACGTCTCCCAGGGAAGTCAGGGTGACTTCAGTGTAAGGATTCAGTTTCACTCCTTTGGTAGAATAATTTTGCGTCCAATCAATCAGTAAATCAATCAGTACATTTGTTGTGGTTATAACAGTTGTGGTGGGCGGCAGTGTGTCATAGTAGTAAGGAGCATGACTAATAACTGAAAGGTTGCTGGTTCAATTCCCCGCTGGAGCACTGCTGTTGTACCCTTGGGCAGGGTACTTAATTCCTTTTAACTGCCTCAGTAAATATCCAGCTGTATAAATGGGTAACATGTAAAAAAATTTAACCAATGTACGTCCATCTGGATAACTGCTAAATGGCAAAAATAGTAATTGCATTGTCACAACATGCTGGACAGAGCCTTTTTTCCCCAGAAGGTGACAAAAAGTCAGAAGAATCCAGAGATGGCTGGTGAAAAACTGGAATATTACTCTCTGACTCAGAGAGCCAGTGACAGTCCGTCAGACTTCAAATGTCACAGTGATGATGCATGATGACGATTCCTTTGTTCCATACTAAAACAAGCTACTAAATCCTTTCAGCAGAGTGACTTTGTGAGAGAGCAAACCCTCACTCAATTTCTAAACAATGAAATCATCACCATTCACAAACTTCATGTTGATATACTCATGAGATTTTCCTTTCATTGTAATGCAAAACTCTGGCTGTTAGGAAGGCTGGCTTGCATTATCAGCTGGAGGACGAGGGTTGTGTTGTGTCTGGATGCTTGATGCCTATCACAATACTTGTCATTTTCTTCATTCATTTTCTTTTCTTCTCCTTTTAATTTGGATGGTTTGCTCTCTTGTGATTTTGTAGAGAATATTTATGTGTGCCTTATCCCTTGAATTAGTTTCCATACATTTAGTTATATTTAGATATCTGTTGTTTTGTGTCATGCTCGACAGCCAGATTGAACATTTGTGTATCTTTGTCACTGTGTCACAGTGAGTTTGTCAGTGTCAGTGTGTGACAGCATGTGTGCGTATGTGTCTGTGTCATGGCTTATGTGTGTCATGGGTGTGCGTCCATGTTGGGGCAGTTTGTCATCGTGTCTGTGTCTGCATGGTTCATCCTTCCCCGTATGTGCGCCTTGTCCCTCCCTAACCAGGCCAGAAAGATCCAGCTCCTCATGGCGAACTGGGTCTTGTGATCTGGATCGTGTGACCGAATTCACACCTCTCTATCTCAGCCTTTGTCTACTGAAGGACATCGTGGTTCTGTCTGTTATCTGCAGTTGAGCATACTCAGCTATAAGAGACCATTCATTGGCAGGCACCTGGCACTTGTAAGGAGCAGTCTCTGTGTAACAGGAGCAGTCTTCTCTGTGTCAAGAACTGTCGCCCACAAGCAGCAGTTCCTGTGTAGAAATTACTTTTAGCACTCAAAGGGTATGGACAGCAGGATATTTTTCTGTTTGCAGTACATGGCTGTACTGTTTGAGATGCTGAACAGATTCGGGACCCTCACTAACTGTGGAAAAGAGGTGCTGATATGATGGAATTTCTGCAGCAGAGCAATGAACAGGAGGTGCTGCCTTGATTCAAAGGCCAAGGTCATAAATGACTACACTCTACGCCCCCGATTGCAGCACTGAGTTTCAGTTAAGCGCTGTAGGGTCTTCATTGTTATGTTCTACATTTGTCATGATGGGTCATTTTATAACCCATTGAATCAGTCCGCAGCACACTTTGACAAAAATAGGTCAGGACGAGGCACAGGGGTTAAAGGCAAATTGTTCAGTAGAAAAAGGCACACAATGACCACTAATACATTTTTCAGGAACATTTTATACATAGGGTCTGGAATTACAGCTATTCACATCCTTCGTAGCACTTCATAATCATTCATAAACACTTTTATCAACTAGCATAAACTATAGTGGGATGTGTTATTGTTTGTGACCAACCATGTCATACCAAGTGGCATAACCTGGCATCACCAAACATCCTTATTTGGTGTGCTATGTCTTTTATGGTACGAATGATAACACAGCACACCTTATCACTGCTTATGTTTGTTGGTTTATGTAAGGCTTCTGACAGTGTTATGTAATGCTTATTAAGGCTTTATGTATTTTTTATGAAGGCGTCTTCACGCAGAGTACCATTTTTGCTTGACATAAACCTTCCGCTGGGGACCACCGAACACAGATTTGCTGCCTTCAGTCCTGTCGCTTGCTTCAGGACCTTAGACGCAGTGTGTTAGAGAGGGGAGTGAGGAACACCTACGCACTCTTGACTTTATAACTGACTGCCTTAATTACCGCCTGACAGAGGGCAGCAGTTGTTTTTTTTTTCCACCCCCCCTCCTCATTTTGCTCGAGAGTCTTCCCAGCATGGCGTCTCTGAACTCCCACTCAAGACGGAGACACAGAAGGAGAACCTGTTGCTGTGGAGACGGGAGCCACTTCCCTTTTCTGCCCCGCGCTTTTGAGCAGGCGGTGCGCAGTGGCGGCAGTGGCGCCGAGGCAGGAACCTTGGGCTGAATTGAAAACGGAGCACGCCTTGAGTCATACATCAGCACGTCGCTGCACAAAGAGCTCGCGCGCTTGTCAGCCGATAACTGGCTTGCCTGTGTCGGCTTCATCAGTGATTAGTCATTATGCGCCCGGGCCTTGCACCCACTCCGTAAGGTGTGGGTGCGGCGTACCGGGATTAAAGCCATAATAAATATAACAGCGAACATCTTGACATGTTGTTCAACTTGATGAATCAGGAAGTGGAAGAAGTAACGGAAGGCGATTGCAAAACATCCCACCACCCTCTTATCCCTGAGCCTCCCTTTGTGTGTGGGTAACCGTACCTCCTGCCTTGTCTGCGCATTGATTTTCCTGCCAAATCAGCTTTCACAATGGAGCAAGGCGGTTTGCCCAAAATGGCGTGAGCACCACACACTGATCAAGTCCCATTTTAGACAGAGGTGACTTTCACACTTACCTACCGCTGATTCGGATGTTGCAGATTTGGACTTGGTTTCAGTTCATTTTGATGGGTGTGAAAGCTCGTCCTGAAGCTGAACGAATCTGAAGGATTGCATCCGCCACACAGCATGTGTTGCGCTCCATTCATTGTGTCCAGCGTCTTCAAACCTGATTTAGCAGCAGCACCAAATAGAACAAAGCCAGACAAACCCTGTGACACGCTAAGGATTCTCTATGCTTGTGATTGCTTGCTACAGCTCTGCTATTTTGACCTTATGACCTTGACCTAGGGAGGTGCACTCTAGTTTAGCTTGCACATGTTTTTGCACATATTTTTGTTTATGAACAAATAATTTCCACCTTAAGCTGTTGCCAGTTAGATTTCTGTGGTATGCAACCAAACAAACCAAAATGCAACAGTCACCTGCAAACACTGACTCAGACTTAAGCAAATGGAGTAGTTTGAAAGTCACCAGTTTCCCGTGGTGCTCCATTCTCTGCAATATTCGCGCAAGGCACACTGTTGGCCTCTTATTTGGTGCCTCAAATGACCTCTGACTCTTGAACTCACCCGACCCTGTCCATTAGACTTAATTAGAGGCAAGGTCATCCCGAAACACATCCATTACGGCAGATTTATTGTGTCACTCTGTGCCTGTCGATGGCCCAAGTGACAGCAGGATCGATTTATCAACACGTTCTCGTGCTATAATTGGGGGGATGACCTCTGAGGGAGAGACAGGGTTATATGCGTGTCTGTGCGTGTGCGTTTGTGTAGGGTTGTGTGCATTATACGTGTGTATGCGGTTTGTGTGTGCTTGTTTGCATACCTTTTGTGTGTGTGTGTGTGTGTGTTGGGGGGGGGGGGTGCTTGGTTACAGGAGGACCTGTGTCTTAGAGAACAGGAACTGTGAATGGCTCGGGGTTCTTGAGGGAAGGGACTCGACTTGGGGGGGTGAATGAATGAGACTTTTGAGCAGTATTATTCAGTGGAGGAGATTTGCTTTTATTGCTCCCACACTGCGGTACATTGCAAGGGAACAAGCCAATCGAAGCCGTTTACCGATCGATCTCCATGTCTGAGGCATTGATTAGCTCCCCTCCCGTGCGGGATTTAGCACCTATCCGGTCAGAATCAGAGTCTGGTTCAAAAGCACTCTCACGCAGAGAGTGTCTGAAGGTATTTCCTTGCATCAGTTTCAGGCCTACTTGGTGGCCAGGTGTGCATGGGTGTGTTTGTGTGTTTGTGTGTTTGTGTGTGTGTGTGTGTGTGTGTGTGTGTGTGTGTGTGTGTGCACGCGTGCGTATACATGTTGGACTCAGGACTGGAACTGTGCTGACATCCCTGCATGTTTCTGCATATGGTACATAACCTGTACAGGGTGATAAAAATGGCAATGTGAAGAAGGTTATATGGTGATGGGTTGTGAGCAGTGAAATCTACATTTTGCTGAAAGAGAATATACAAATGTGTTGGGTAAGAGAGAAAGGGTCAACCAGGCACTGTCCCTGGTGCTAAATGGGTATAACTGCAGCTTTTGTTGGTAGCCCTCAGTATTTGGAAAGGGATATTAGGGCTGGATTTCACTACCCACACCTCATCACCATATAGCCTTTTTCACATTGTCTCTATTGTCATCATCCAATACAGCTGATGTTGCATTTACAGAAACATCAAGGACAGCCAGCGCAGTATATAACGTTAGGGGACCGGGTTCATATCAGGCTGTTTCTTTGCTGGTTTCCTTAATATGTGGGAGTGTATGTCACAGTCTGTCTCTTCCTGCTTTGAGGATCAGCTCCTCTAATTGGCATTGGCATAAGCCTTAAGTCGGGAGGTAATGACATGTACATTATATTATCCTCTCATTAGTGGGTGCCTTATTCTATAGTGACTTACATAGTAAAGTATAATTAATTTTTTTAAAATATCATCTATTTACACAGCTGGATGTTTAGCTGAATCAGTCGAGTTGAGTTCCTAGGGATTTTAAGTTAAGTACCACCTGGGAATCGAACCTGTAACCTTTGGGTCAGAGTGTTCAGCTCTTTAGGATGGACCCTCTGAGGACCTGCCTTTTAAGAGCTGCCATGGAGATGGAATGGAGTGGGAAAGGAAGGGAGGAACCATATTGCCCAGTGGATCAGTTAACATTTCCAGACAAGGACTTTAAACTATCCCTCACTTCCAGTGGGACCACAAAGAATGTGTTCCCAAATATTGAAAATGGCAGTTTTAGAACATGTCCAGCACAAGCGCAGGTTGAAACACTGGTGGCTCCTAGTCAAAGGGGTTTTTTTTCTCACAGTCAATACCTTGGACAAAGTGGGATCAGTAGATTGCTTATTAAATCCAAAATGGAGGTGCCTCGTACTCTTCTCCTGCAGCAGTATTTGATGAAGATCATCATTCATAAATCGCTCTGACCTTGGTGTTATTTATCTCCGCCGAGCTGCTGCAGGATTCCTGTAAACTCTCCTTCTCTTTGTCACCCGCTGAACCCGATTTGAAACACAAAGCCCCCCCTTTGGCCTACAGAGGCGTTTTGCTCTTTCCTCTGCAGTTTAAAGGGGTGAAGGTTTCCTCAGTAATTCCTCCAAGCTGCTTCTGCTGGATTCATGTCAGGGTATCGGTCTCCGACGCAGGAGTGCTGAACGTTTCCCCTCCAAAGACATTAATCCATAGCCCCGGGCCTGTCGCTGCTAATTTCAAAAGCAGTTTCGGTTCTCTGCTCTGATAATGAAAACATGCTAATCACGTTCCCCAGAAAAGGGAAAAAAAAATATATATTTTTCCCTCTACTTTATATATATGAAGGAGAGGGTAGAGGGAAAGGAATTATTCTGACCTTGCTCTTTCAAATATTCAACCTTTGAGATGTCAGCACGCTCTCGGTTCATATCTTCTCCCTCCCGTTGCAGTAGCTTCCCGGCGCTGTTATCTGAGAGTGTAGGAGAGCGGAGCATCGTAAGATCAAACACTGTAAATGCCTCGGGTCAAAGAGCAACCTGCCTGAACGGATACAAACCAAACACGGCCGTGTTTGCTGATGAGAGAGGTGTTTATCCAGCAGGAGCAGATTGGGCCCCCTGGCCTGACATCTCAAACTGAGAAGATCCTCTAAAGTGCGGTGTGCTGCCCAGGACTGGTGATGTTCTCAGACATCAGGGAAGTCTGTTAAGATGGGGTCAGTGTACCTGTGGGTCTTATGGAACCTAAATGCCCTGTACCTCTTATAACACAACAGGCTTTTATCATCTTTCTTTGAATCTTTTTTTGAATCACCGGGTCATCTGAAACACTACCACCTAAATCAATTTCTTATTATTACAGTGTATCATTAATATTATATTACTAATATATTCTTACTAAAAAAATGGTTTGATGGTTTAATGCACTCATATCTCTAGCAGCTAGCGTGTGCTTTGTCTGGCCAACTATTGAAACCTGGTTGTGTAGTACTTCTAATATTGTTGACTCCTTATATGGCTTTTTGCTTGTGTTGTACTCTGCGCCACTTGTAAGTCACTTTGGATAAAAGCATCTGCCAAATGAATAAATGTAATCTCATTGGCTCCTGTTCATCAGGTCTACTGTTAAACATTCCTAACCATCCTTTGTAGAGCCCCCAACAGGCACCATTGAGTTTCTGCATCCGACACGTTTCCACGTGAGTGGGGCAGTCCAGTGGGAGAGGGGCCCAGCATGGAGCTAAGTCTGAGTTCGTGGTGCGAAAGCTGTGAGGAAATCCATGCATGCAGGGTTGGAAAATAAAAGTTGAGTAAGAAAAAGAAACTGAGTAATGGGCAGGTGGACCTGATGAAGGGCTGTGTGCCTGAAATGTCAGCCATTCTTAAATGTAAGAGCAGCCATTTATTTAAAAAACAGCAAGAGCTGTTTGTCACCTCTATTTTTTCCTCACTTTTACACCCACGGTACATTTTTACCTTGTGTAAATGCTACAGGAAGAAAAACAGGAACTGGATTGGCAGGAAGTATGGGGGTCCAGTTTTTGTTTAAAACATTTATAACATGTTTTTAATAAGGCAGCTGATTATACCTATTTTTGCAGGTATAGTGAATGACTTCGTGTTAATTTAAGATCAGACTCATGGTGTGGTCATCCTCTTGAATGTGTAATTCAGCAGCTACACTGAATGGACAAGCACTTTGCTTTTTGAAAGGGACTCCCACTGCAAACTCACAGAGGCTTTCAATGGGGCTATGACTGATCTCGTGATCATGTCTAGAGTTGAGCAACCTTGTGAAAAACCTGGCACTGAGGATGCAGTGGAATGTGTCACTCTTGAGTTGTTCCAATTAGAGACAGAGGAAGGTTTCGCACAATACCAGAGTGTGGGAGTGTGTTTGTGTGTGTGTGCTTGTACGAAGGAGGAAGTTATCGGCTCTGTCCCTGTCCTTGTGTCGGCCCTGAGGTCTGTTCTTTGAAACAGACTGAGTCACAGTCCCTCCTATCGCCGGGTTGCAGCTTGTCCATGTTCACATCCACATCCACCAGTTCAACCCCTGACTTCCGAACGCCATTACAAAAGGCCACGCTCCACACGAGTGGTGTTAATTAGCTAGAAAACCTGTGCCTGGCCTGGGGGAAGGGGGGGGGGGCTGAACTGGAATGGGTTCTGTCTTCGTTAAGAGTGAATCTAGGCCACCTACGGCTCCCGTTTGCTTTATTTGCTCTTACCGTTTCGCCCTGACACGCGGCTCCCATCCGGGCTTTGATCTCAGTGTCTGTTTAGCAAGGGGACTCTTTCCCTGCGGCATGACGTGTGTGTTTGGGGGGGGGGGGGGGGGGGGGCAGAAACAGCAAGGCAACGATGGGGGGGAAGTGTAATAGAGACTATGGAGTGAGTGAGCGAGTGAGAGAGGAGGCAGCATGGCTGGATGGATGAAGTGTTTAGTGTTGCTGGCACTTGTCCGTCTTCCCCGCCCTTTCGGATGCCACACGCAGGACCCTTGGCGCCCTCTGCATGACGAAAGCCTGGTGAAAGCCTGTCTCCTAAATCTGCTATGTGGTATGGTCACCCTGTCAAACAGCTCTAAATCATGAACTAGGTCTCATTCTAACATTGTCTTTTAGCGTGTGCTGTTTTTCCATTATAACAATGTGGCTCATTTTTAAAAAATCGTATACAGCAAAAAAAAATAATAATAATAGTACATTATTGTTTCGGTGTGCTTTGAAATGAGAATTTAAGTCAATGAGAGGGTATATTTGCAGGTAGTCTCAGCTTTTAGAGCCGCCTAGCATTCTCTCTCTCCAGTTCAAACCTGGACCACAGTGAGGTCCACAGGGCAGCTCTCATCTGCTCTGCAAACATGTAGTGAGAACCAGCACTGCCCTCTTCCTGCTTTAGTTTGCACGGAGCATCACTGTGTACAGCATCACCCCCAGTAATGGACATCTTATTTAACTTTGCAAGGAGACCAAAGGAACAGGCTGTGGAACCCTACAGCCCACACAGTTCTATAGAGGGAGCCACCTGTGTGTTCCAGAACGTCAGCCCTCGGAGCGTTGACCCGCGTCATTCCGCCAGGCTCCTTCCCCCTGGACCCTGTGAGCCCTCAATGGGGCGGAACAGCTGTGGGAATAACAGACGCGCTGTGCTTGATTTATCTGGCAGATTCTGCGAATGTCGCTGCGTGTTCCCTGCTTGTGGCGTTTTATCGCCCCCCCCCCCCGTATCAACATAACACCTGCATCCTCAGACCGCGTAATAATGGAGCATAATAAATCGCATCAGTCCGTCACGTATAAAGATGGGACAGGTTGTACGTCTTGTGCTTTATTGCACTCTGCTGCCTCCTGTCCCAAAGTCAGTCTGAGACCACACTGGGACCAATGAATGAAAGTGTGGTTTTTCCCTAAGGTGGGGGTGGGGGCACAGGGATTTGTCCCTTGACATTCAACAGTAACTGTCAATAGCAACAGTTCCTAGACAAGCAAATTAGAATGGTTGGTGTTCAGCCAAATGAAATATTGATATTTGAGTGTTAATCCGTGATGATTATTTAAAATAAAGAAAAATAGAAATATGCAAGTTGATGATAAAATTACTACCTTTAAAATATCTCAACATTAATTTTAAATTAAAATTCATGATCATGCAGTTACCCTGGGACATTGGTTATTGTCCACAACAGTTACCCTGGAAATTGGTTATTGTCCACAATAACCCTGACAAATTAACACTGTAACATTATAAAATTGTAAATTACATATATAAAATACCAATTGTGTTAGATACAAAAGATTTCATGGTTGTATTGTTTTTATAGGTGTGATGAGAAAGAAATTATATCACTCTGAGCAACCTCATATTGTGGCATAATAATTATATCATCCCAGTATATTTGCATTTATTCATTTAGTTGGACAGGTTATTACATTAATATTAGACTTCTGCAGGTCTGGTTTTATATGCTGGCATTATATTTTTACCATAGCTTCAGAGGTGATGATCAAAACTCAATAACGATAACGAAGGTAATCGAAAAGACAAATTATCTTTCCATCATATAACCCAATTTGGATTAATGTCAGTGTTGCACACTCACTCGACCTTGAATTTACAACAATCCACTGGCGGGTTTGCAGAAGGTTATAACCCACTCCTCCTCTCCATGCCCCTTGGGAAATGAGGTGCAGATTGACTTCCATTAGACCGAAATACTCCGTTACATTAATGGTAAATATCAGACGCAGAAACTCCGACCCACTCGAGAAAATGGCAAGGGTGCAATGAGGTGAATGCGTTCTCCCATTATAATGAGCACATTCAGTTGATTACCTTTCTGTCTTACCACCACCCAGTCCAAGTGAGTGGGTCTGAACCAAATCATGTCTCCTTCATCTCACATGGTAGGGACACATCTCCCAGTGTAAAAATGTCAACTTGTAATTAAGCTTTTTGAAAATGGGATGGACAAATCTGTACAGATGGGGCAAGTTAATTAACATGAAGCTATTCATTGGAGAAAGTGAGTGAGACTAGTTTAATGAGAGATGCAGAAGAAGGTATAGTCTATTGTATGTGTGTGTGTGTGTGTGTGTGTGTGTGTGTGTGTGCGTGTGTGTCTGGGTGGGGGGATGGAGAAGTTGCAGGCCTAGGGATTGTGAGATTTTACTATTGTCAGCTTTCCACAGACCCTTCACCAGGTAAATACAGACCAAATACAAAATGACAGCCCTAAAAGGCCCTTCTCGTGACATCTTGGCCTCTAACTTGCTACGTAGGTCTCTTTGGATGCTGCAAGTTGTATTTGTCAGCAGGACTGTCGCAGTTTCACTCATCAGAACTGTGTTCTCCAGTATCTGTGCTCCATGAAGAACCAGGCCTTACTGCTGTGCTGCCCAGTGTAATAAACGTAATTCACTCTGTCCTGTGTGCATGTAACGTACATTATTTTAATATCAGTATCTGGAACTGAACCTGATACAGCCATCTGAATATCTAGTGCTCCTCCTCTGAGTTTAATGTTTCATATGTTGCCGAACAGTTTCCATTTGGGCACTGGGGAACTAGGAGATACTGTAAAATAGATTCTGTTGTACAGAGTGGACCTCCGCGTGGTGTCTGCGGATAACCACACTGTGACAGGTTGTTTTCACTCCTTTTTGTAAAAATGGAAATACGTTCCTTTGAACCTTGCTTGAAGCTACTCCACTCCCAAGAACTGTGTCTGTTCGCTTCCAAGATTCAAGGGGGCGCGGAGCGTGCGGACGCGGGCGAGGTTATCTGCTGCGGCGCAGAGCGGGAGAACGGCCGAAGGTGCCTCGCGGACCTCTTCCCCGCCAGCGCTTCCGCATTAGCGCTCCTGCAACAAACAGATAAACGATTAGCGCCGTACAGAGCTGGACGCCCGTGTTCATTTGAAGGGGAGGGGAGGAAAAAAACCGGGAACTTTTTTTCATTCAGAGTGCAGCTGGAGCCCTGAGCAAAACCGAGGGAAGCAGAGAAGAGGAAAACGGAAAAAAAGGTACCGTGACTGGAGGCTTGATAAAGCCGAACCGGGGCGAAGATTAAAGGGGATTTTTTTCCTCATTATTTATTTTTTTTTTTTAAGTCACCGAGGTCCGGGTGACAGACCTTTGAAGATTCCGGGCTTTGATGGTAATAACGTATGACGTTTTCTCCGTGCATTGCGCTCTTCTCTCCCGGGTTCACTGTCTGCGGGCAGCGGCGCGGTCGCTGAGATACGGCACGCCTCTCTGAGGAGAGCGCTATCAGAGGACGATAACCGCGCCTCGGAGACGCGCGTCCGCACGCCCGTTCTCAGCTCGCCTCTGATCGTTATCGCACGGCGCGGGCGCTCCTGCCGCTAGCGTTTCTCGGGGGATGCGGGTGAATAATGTATAATACGGCTGTTGACAGAGTCCTGCGACCGGAGAGAGGTGTCCTGCTCTGTTCCTACGGTCAGGAGCCCTTGGGCTCCTCGATAAGGAGCCATTTGCATCCCCATTTTCATGCTCAGAGTCCCCGAGCAGCATAGCGTGACTGAGAATGAGGAACGGCTGCTGGAAATGCCTTCACTTCCAGAGTTGGTATCTTTGGCAGCAGAGTTGTACCTGATCCCGCCACAGCCTCAGAGGTCCTCAGCGTGGCCCGGTGCCATGTTAGCGTGTGTACCTCATCCGCAGGTGATAATGAGCAAGGTGTAGTGCCGCTGATAGCTCCCATTAACGCAGGATTAACCTGATTAGCTCAACCCATATTCCCACTGATATGATTTTTCAAAAGCTAATTACCCCTAGCGCAGTCTCACAGCCACAGCGAGGAGATGCCTTATTGGTCTGCTCACACAGCGGTGGGGAAAGTCCTCCCTTCTACCTGTCTGGGAAAAAAACAGCACAGGCTGGATTGTCGACTCACCTGTACAGGCTCGCATTTCTTACCTCCACCGCTCCTGCCACTGGGGAAGTCAGCAGGGAGACACAAGTGCTACGTCAGGGCAAAAGTGCGAGCGAGAAAACAAATCTGCGGCAGGAAAACCAGCGCAGCAGTTTTGCGAAAGTTAGTTTTGCCTTCAGTGATATTCTGCCCAGGTTTCAGGGATGTGGGACTGTGCAGGAATGCCAGGTCTGGGAGGATCTGCTGATCCTCGGTGGCAGGTGCGCACCCCAAGAATGTTCAAGTTGACGGTGATGCAAATCCGAAGTGAATGTCACCGCCGCGAAAGGAACTGTCTCGGCTCTCGACTGAAAGACTGGGATTTCGCCAGCGCAACAAGGTTTTTCTGTAGCGGTGAAATCCAGAATATGCTGTATATAGATTCTGCGCCTATTAACTCTCATTCCATTTGTTATATTGCATTTAAACCCTGTTTTTAGCCAAGCCACTGCCTGTCTCTCCCTTACTCCTGGTATCCCTTCACCTAAAGCAGTGTGACCCAGAGCCTAGCAGAGAGTGAATGGAGACTTCATGGTTTGTGAGTGCTGGCCTACAAGGACTCCAGAGCTTGTTTGCTAGTATGTTAATTCATTTATTTAGCCTGCCTGAGACCTTGATTAATGAGCGGCCCTGTTAATAAAGCCAAGAGAGCAATTAGAGGTGGCTGTTTGGGAGAGCATTACGTTTGACAAGCATCTCTCTCTCTCTCTCTATCTGTGTGTGTGTGTGTGTATATAGATATTATATAATATCTATATACACGTACACAAACATAGACAGTATAGTTGATCAGGGTCTTCCAACAGTCTTTCATTACTCTTGGCTGCTTGGAAATGACCACCATCAACAGTGGCAACTACAGGTGGTAACTACAGCCTATAGTTGGCCACCAGTATTTTCTGACTGACTGTCAGTTGTGTGTGTCCCCAGCTTACAAGTGTACCATTGCTTGGCATCATGTCTTCCAAGTGCTGTTAGAGTTTTCTCAGACCAGTTCATCTGTCAGTCTGCACTGCTCTGGGGAGCTGGGCATAGCTCTGCTGGTGCCATATTTAACATTGGGCACTGTGTTAAAATACTGGAATTTGAGTCTGTATGAGGAACCATCATGCTGTATCTATGGATGTTCCGCATAGGAACATAGGGGAATACTGTCAGAATGTTTGCAAGAATATGATACAGGGTACTGAAGGGGAAAAATTATATAATTACTTATTTTATTGAAAGGTGGAATTGTTACAGAATCAGAGAGGAATAACGTGAACTACAGAGGCAGAGTGAATTATGGTTGACCCCATAAAATTGCAAAGTAGTTAATGGTGTTTTTCCATTTATTTGTTTATGTTATTACCTAGCTTGCAGCCAGTCTTGTTTTAAAATGCATTATCTAATTTTACTTGTTTAAATACATATATATATATATATATATATATATATATATATATATATATATATATATATACATACACACACATATATATATATATATATATAAATTTATCTTTAGACTCTTTGTGGTAGTAACAGAAATGGATACTAGTGGTCACATATGTAATTTATGATCAATTTCTGATCAGAGAAAAGTCTTAATATAGCAGCACTGCATGTAAACACCTTGAGGTATAAAGTCATCTAATAATCAAATAAATAAACGAATTATTCAAGTGTAGTTTGCCAACATATAATCAACGTGTGTTTAGTTTTAGTGGTCCATGTTTCAGTTGTTATTTTTTTCCGAATATCCACATTCAGAGAGCCATTTCTGTAGTGTAGATTTAGACACATAGTCTAAATAGAATAACATAGTCAATGTTATCTTCGAGCTCTGAATGGATACCTCATAGCAAAAGTAGTGCATCCGTAATCACAAGCCAAAGTTTTCAACTCTCCAGTGCAATCGTTTGACGTAAAGACAACGGGATGGGAGTAATTTAACGTTTCAGGTGAGCACATTCAGGCCAAGTGCAGTATCGATTGCCAAAAAGTAACCACCGTCACCGTTATGTTTTATTATTGTTAAATAGTCCTGTTTTATATAATATCCGTGTTAATTGCGTTGTAGCGTGAGGCGGCAGTGCTGTAATGAATCAGGGGAAAGGCGCACACAGAGATCTCGGTACGGGACTAATGAATCTAATTATATGGAACACGCTGGGGTGAGCGGTGCCCAGTTCCAGCGGGTCTGGTACGTGCCCATGCTGCCCTGCAAGAGATAAGCCCTGGCGCAGCATGGCGTGCGGTCACCCTCTGCCGCTCCATCCCTCGCGTCGCCTTCCCTTCAACACTCAAGTGGTAATCTCTGATAATAAAAAAAGGGGGGAAAAACGCTCTGAGAATGCTGAAGGTGGGCTGGGCCGTTTTTCTCCTTCTCAATGACATGCGATGTTTTTTTAACAGAATGCCGCGGGCATCGGATTTGGAGCGTTCTCGTTCAAGGTCTCCGAGCCTCCGAGAGATAGTTCGCGTCTTTTGTTCAGTCACGGAGAAGCTTTCTCCACGAAAATGAATGCAAGTTACCCGAGTCTTTATGCCCTTCTCTTTATTTCTCCCCTGCAGGTGGAGCGAGAGATCGCTATTCTAAAGCTCATAGAACACCCGCACGTTTTAAAGTTGCACGACGTCTACGAAAACAAGAAATATTTGTAAGTACTCTTTCTGCTCTGTTCTATTTCTATATTCAGTTTTTCTATTGTATAATTAAAAACTGTATTGGGTGAAATCAGTCTCCTTTACTGACAGTATATGTGTGGAGGTTGTCCCATGCATTCCAATGTGTAAAGTCTACAGGTCATTGAAAACTGTACACAACTCTTCGCGGCTGATTAAGACGAGCTGCATGCTGGGAAATGGAATTTTGTTACGTATGTTCTGCTTGTCAATATTCAACGGAAGAAGAGTTGAAAATGAGTAGCTGGAAGAGGAGGCCATGAAGAGACACTAATACTAGTGGAACGCAAATACAGTAATAATAATTACGTGAAGCCCTTATTTAGTCACGCTTAAATTGAAAGCTGTTAGTGGAGGACATAGTGCTCTGTTATGTAAACGTGACAGCAGTGTGCTTAACATCAGAGTCATCGCTATTACATTTACAAATATTTGCGACTGCGAACGCAATGTACATTAGACTAATCTCATATTTATAAACTTAGGAAGGGCATTTTAATTTTGCGAGAGGATTAGTTACCATGGCGACTATCTTTTCATTGGTTTTACTATGTAAAGAAAGCAGATTTTGATTGACGTGAGATTACAGTTATCAATATTCATCACAGGACAAACGGAATAAAGTCAAACGGAAAAATGAAAAGAAATAAGAGAAAGAAGGGGGCTAACAAAGCAAATTACATGATGCAAAGAATCTGTACATCTTCATATGTATGCATATATATTCAGACAGGACCATTTCCTGAATAAAATGGGTGGTGTCTGCATTAGGAAGACAGTTTTGATCAAATCTCCTGATTTTAAAACAATTTAAATCACCATTTAACAATTTATCACTTATGTTTACACACCCATATTTTTCACCAAGGGATTGCAACAGTCTAAAGGAAAATACAGTAGGCTATATATACTCTATTAATGTGGTCATAAATATATATATAAATATATATATATATGTAATGCATTTGTACACATATATATCAAATTCTCTAATTTCTCCTCTCCACATGCTGGCTTGCTCTAGCAGTTACATTTAAACACATCCCTCAATAATTGATAAAGGCACCAGTGCCAAGTGGTGCTGGAAATTTTATTTTTTAATATTCTGATGACACAGATAGATCACTCCACCAGCTACAAAGTGGTTGGCTGTGAAAATGTTACTCTCACAAATCATGTTTGACTCCTCTTCTCATTTGAATAATGGTGACAGCTAATCGCTTCAGCAAATCCCCTTAATCTCCTAATGAATCAAAGGCTCTGGGGAGGAGGGTTGTTTCAGTGAAGGTAGGGTCTATCACCAAGGGGAAGAAGGGCTCTCTCCCTGTGATAAATCCCTTCTCGGCATAAACCAAACATGATGGCTCATTGTTGCCATAGTAGAACAGTATATTTGAATTATATTATCTTGGAATCAACAGATAATTATCTCAGGATTTCCCAAGATTTCTCAAGATTTTGAGATATGTAACCAACATGTTGGATCTTGTTTTGTCGAGATAACCACATTGGTGATGTTGGGGTTCTGAGGTAGTTCTCTGTTGATTTAAAGATAATAAACCCCCAAATGTTATTTCAGCAGGGCCTCAAAGAACCGCTAATACACGGAGGGTTTAAAACAAAAAATGAAAGCTAATCAAAACCAGGGCATCAGAGACATTGCAGAGAAAAACCAGCCATCCCTGATTCCAGTCCTGTGTGGACTGTACCTGAAGGAGGTGATGACATCATTGCTCATAACCATCTGAGCAATGATCATCCTTATAAGGAAGGTGATGGGTAACATTCTAATAGGAATGACACTTTTTAAAAGCAGCTTTCCGTGGGGAATATAAAAATTCATGGTTTGCGGGTTTTATGTGTGAGACGGGTAATTCCTGCCTCTCTGAATCCGGACCCAGTGTGTGAGGGGAGATAGAGGCGCTGTAATGACCAGACATCCAATTTCGCAGTTCAGAGGAGGGAGGGAAGTCTGTGATTGTATGTTACTATCGGGCCTGACCTGTGAACCCAGAGTGTGAGCGGGACTGGGAGACACGAGCCCTCACTGGAACAGCGCGACGGAGCCTGGAGATGAGATCATCAGAGCAGCACAGGTCAAAGGGCGTCTGAAGCACAGATCAGAGGCCAACTGAAGCACAGTTCAAAGGGTATCTGTAGCACAGGTTAAAGGGCAACCCAAGCACAGTTCAAAAGGTATTTGAAGCTCAAATCGCAACATCTGAAAGAGAGACAGCAGTCAACCCGGGAGCACTGAAGCTCCTCCAACACGCAGCAAACACAAACTCACCATGTGTAAATGCAGCATTCAGAGAGGTGCTGTGAAGTGTCACTTTGCCACGCCCGCACCCTGTCACTCTGTCCCCTCCCTTGTGGAAAGACCTTTATTCACACCAGGTGGTAGTGCTTTTCTTGCTGTGAAGACTAAAAAAAGGCATGCAGAACAGTCTGGAATCAGTGATAACTTTCTGTGTGTCAGTGTCTGAAATTCCACTCCTTCCCAGCTTTTGGCTAGGTTTCTACATTCCTACACCTCGTATGCAATTTCTCTTATGGTCTCTTATGGTATGGAGAAAAACTCCCAACACTCTCATAAATGCCTGTTAAATGCTACCGGGGAGATCTCAGCGGTCAGAGTACTGATATCAGCCATGTTGTCTGTATAAAGGCAGAGAGACAAGACACAAGAGTGTGGGCCAGGGGAATATATTTTCTTCTGGTAAGATTGTTTTACTGTTTTTGAAGAGTTTGAAATGAAATCAGTTCTTTCTGGGTCTTAATCAGATCTCTTTGAAACACACCCTTAAGGACAACAATAATCTGTGGAATATGTTTTTTTTTAATCTCTTTTTGTTTGTTCTGTTTCCTCCCTCCAGGTATTTGGTTCTAGAACATGTGTCTGGGGGCGAGCTTTTCGACTACTTGGTAAAAAAGGGGAGGTTAACGCCCAAGGAAGCCCGAAAATTCTTTCGACAGATCATATCAGCGCTGGACTTCTGCCACAGTCACTCAATATGGTGAGCCCCGTTGGCCCTCTTCTTCCCCCCACATGCTCAGTCTGTCCTTACACTGGACGTCCTCTTCCTCCGGGCTAGCTCACAGCTCCTATGATGATCAGAATGAAAACTGCCCACGGAATTTTTCTTTTTGTCGCCTGCTTATGTAAAAAAAAAAAAAATCTATTATTAAAATGATTTTTAAATTTTTGTTACAAGGGGGCTTCTTTCTGGAAGCACATATATTGTTACTGCTATTATTAATGTTGTTGTTGTTGATTTTGTTATCTTTATGATACTATTACTACAGTTACCAATAATGATGATAATAATAGTATACAAGAACATATACATACATATCATAATGTATGGTTATAATTATGGTTATAATTAATGTATCTGTTTATATACACTGGCCATTCATAGACCTCATTTGAAACTCTATAAAAGCAGGACCTGCTTCAGAAAAGTACCTCCTGCTGTTACCGGTCTTTGATTGTTAAAAGAAGACCGCGTGCCCAAGCCTTCAGCTCTCTGTATGTAAAAACACTGAAGAGAACTCGATGGGAAAACTCGCACAAACATGTCCATCTCCGCTCTCCGCTAAGATGTTCTTACCCTGGGGCTTTCAATTACCACCATATCAAACATCAAGAGAGGATTTTTAAAGATAAATCTTAGAGCCTTTTCTCTTATATCTCGTCACGAATCACGTTTGTTCTGAACCCTTCCTCGCCAAAAAAACTTTCATATTTAGTTTCAAAGTGAGAGTTTTTTTTTTTGAGGGTTTCTGATTCCCTGCGCGCTGTGGTGAAGTTTGAGAACACCCTCATGGTGAACCCGCCTCTAGGGGATTCCTCTTTTTTCTGAGATTGCTCGTGATTTGGGTGCAGAATTTGGGAACGGGACCCAAGCTGAGCTTTGCGAAGCTTCCGTTCGCACACCCTGCTCTGCGTGTGTGTGTATGTGTGTGTGCATGCGTCAATGTGTGTGTTTGCGTGTGATTCCTTGTTTGTGTCAGTGGGTGTGTTTAAATGTGTGTTTCTTTGTAATTCTGTGTGTGTGTCTGTTTGCTAGTGAGGACAGCAATTACATGACAAATTATGTGGCCTAAAAGGAAGGAACGGAATGTGTTTGGTGTGATGGAACTGTGGTGGACATCATGTTACAAAACAACTTCTCGCATGATTTCGCTATGATGAAAGATTCAGTGGCACCAGGCTTTAAGTTGAGCTTTTTGACATCAGGTTTACCATTCATATGATTCACTTAACTGCTTTCCAGTCGTAAGCTTGCTGTAACTCCACATAACCTTATGTAATGCAAGCTTCTATAAAAAGGGAAACATTCATGCATGTTAATCAGGCTTTATTTTTGTTTGCATCTGTGAATGTGTGAGCATTTCCAGCAGACGGATTCTGTTGCACCATTAGATCATGGATAGTTGGTTTCAGGCATGTAAGCGCGTCTGTGCACCTCCTCCACAGCCAACAGTTTAGGGCTGGGTGTCTGTCAACACCAGGAAACCCCTCCCCTCTCCCCCATCGTGTGCATGGCAGAGGTTGACAGCAATAATTTCATTCAGGGTCCCTGAGGAAATCTGGGTTTTACCCCCCTCAGGCCAGTGTCAGAGTGGGTGGCAGGCTCAGGACTGTTGGAGCTGGGCTGTGGCCTTCCAGCGGCCTGCTGCTACCCCAGCTGCACACCGTCACTTTGACTGCCTCTTTCTCTGTCTCTCTGTGCACTATTAGTCTCCCGCTCTCCCCGCTGTGTGTGTCAGCTCTCCATGTCATCACTGTCAAGTGGAAGATAAACCTTCTTACCTGAAGGCTGAATGTTATTAGACTCCGTGGATAACGGATAATGCTAATTATGAGCTTGGCACCACTGGCGCTCGGTACTTTCAGATGCACACAAACACACACAAACACACACACACACACACACACAGGGAGGCACACTCTCACACCTGCAGAAATAGCAAACAGATGTAATCTGAGTATTGATGACTGCAGGAACACCAGGCCGTAGACGTCGATGCATGAACCTCTCTTGCACATGACTGCAGACCCAATTCCCCCCCATATCTCAGTTACTCATGGCTGCTATACATCTCCCCTTCCCAATAATCCAGCGCAAACTCCACTGTCACAGCAGTACCCCCTCCCTCCGCTTGCCCACTCTTTCCACTCCTGTAGCAGGGGTCAGATCCTACCCACATGGTGCCAAATTCAGTGTGAGATGGCTTGGTTGCAGTCCAGCCTTTTCGACGCTCCCCTCTTTGTTCACGCTCCCTCCCGACCCAGTGCAAGCGTCAGGGAGATGCCGTGCAGGGATTCTGAAGAAACAGGCAAGGGCATTTTTGCATCGCCGTCATCGTGTCCCGACATCAAAGGCACATCTCGACACTCCCGCACCTGCCCCCCCCAAGTCCCATGCAGGAACTGTCTTTGTATTTACAATTCCAATCGCTCTGTTATTTTGGTAGTTCTGTGTTGGGGATTGATGGGCACAGTGACAAGCACACCGGCGGATCCCCAGGCATTAAAATGGCTGAATAAATTGTTTAGACAGGGCTGCCCCTCCAACCTCTCTCCACCTCCGCCACACCAGCCAAATTCCCCCCTGGGGCCTGAAAGATCATGCTAATACGGTGTGTATTAGACGTCTCCAGGCTTGCAGTCCTCGGGGCTGACAGTGCAGAGGGGGTGTGGGGGGGAGGGGGGACTGCAGGGGTGGGGGGCTCATGCGAGGCAAGCCTGTCAGAGCTGTGTCATCTCCCCCCTTTCATCTGTGGCTGGGTAGGAGGAGAGGGAAAGGTGGTGTCAGTTCAGTTGGGCCGTCACTCCCCTGCTGCTGCTGAGGAGTGTGTATGTGCCTGGAAGGGAGAGAGGGAGAGAGCGCCTCCCCACAGCCACAAGCTGGGCAGCAGGGCATCGGCTCAGAGTGGATGTGGCTTTGCTTTGGGGCCAGGGTTCAAGTGGAACTCCTTAGCCCTCGCCCGGCTTATGCC
The DNA here is from genome assembly GCF_013368585.1 of Megalops cyprinoides. NCBI lineage: Eukaryota > Metazoa > Chordata > Actinopteri > Elopiformes > Megalopidae > Megalops > Megalops cyprinoides. The sequence continues at coordinate 10,411,992 of NC_050595.1, forward strand.
TCAGTCAAGGAAGCCGGTGGATTCACACAGTAAGGAGAGAAGTGAACAGGCTTCTCGCGACAGACAGCTGAGAAACAGAGAATGGCATGTCATGTAGACATCTGTTGTTCAGAGCCTGGTCCACCTTCCCACCTTCACTGCTGCTGCAGTTCGACCTCTGTGCTGTCCAAATAAAATGTAGGAGACTGGGAGTTAGAAGTACAGTATGGCTACGATAAAAACAGCTGAATGAATTGAGTCACATAGGTGCAGCACTGAAATCTGAGGCCAGCGTGCATTGGGATGCATGTTTTCAGGGTCCGTGTGGAACAGGCTGGGTTTCCATGGTCAGTTGAACAGTCATCACAGAGGGCAAGAGAAAATTGCTGCTCTTACTCTCATTACAGACAGATCCCACAAAAGTGGGATGTTTTATCTATATAAAAAGCTTTTTCATGAGGTTGAACGTTTTCTTGCTTGTATGTGTTGTGCCTGCATCGGAAGCTGTGCACCTAGTTCACTCATCTATTTTTAATTCGCGACAACTTCCTGACTGACACAAGCGGATGGTGGTGGGTGGGGATTAGACTAGACATGAAGGTTGTCGGGGAATCTGATCCTAACCCACTTGTTCTGCTCCCCGAGAAACCGGTGAGTCACTCTCGTCTGAGGTTTCCGGAGGCGAGTTATCTACCCTGCCTTCCTCCACCCTCGTGCAGAAACTGAGTTAACTTCCTCCCCCTCTTTTATTTCATGGCATCCTTGTCCTCCTTACAGTGAGAAATTATGGGGTTGTGGAGGACCAAGTTACAGAGTGGGCGATCCCACGATTTAATGAAGACATGTGTATCGATTAGCCATATGTCGGGGAGGCGACCGGTATTTACAAGTTGGTTAAATCAAGGCTGATGGTTAAACCAATAGTTTAACTCGTTTGTTCAACCGCGGCACCTCTGCTCTCTGTCATATCTAACACAAGACCAGAATATGACTGAGGTGGAACACCTCAAGCACAAACATCATGAAGGAATAACACAGCCATTTCATTCCCCCTATAGCAGCATGCTGTGTCGCAGGGACCCCATACAGGGCAAAATGAAGACTATTTGTCACAAGCTGTGGCTCCCAGCATTCCAATTTGGAAATGGGAGTTCGCTGCTGTGCTGTGGTATAGCTGAATCACCAACCTGTTTGCAGGCAACCGGCAGACCATCTTTTTATGGCCTCCAAACTAACCGCCCCCCCCTTCCTCAAATCTCAGTGAAAATTACTGAGCATTCCAGAGTCAACAGAAGGGTCAGAATTCCAATCAAGTCAGCAGAAATCATTGCCCCATCTGCATTTTTATGGGGCCTCGCCCCTGTCGGTCTACGCCGTTGCCTTTTACGGCACCAGCTGTCCTGTGAAATGAGCTTTTGGGATGCGCCGTCACGTGGAAGAGCAACCCCCTCTGCAGGCCTGCATTTTTCTCCATCGGCCGATTGGCTCTCGGGCTGCGCCCTCAGGTCTGTAATTCTAACCTTGCGGACAGAGAGCCGGCTCCTGCCGCTCCTGAAGCAAAGCTGTGTTTATGGGCTATCATCATTACCTGGCGGCCGGTGGGTAAAAGCGCACGGCGGTAATTCAGTCTGAGAGCAGGGGAAAGGTGTGATAGCGGGAGTGGAAGGACAGGTTAAGGCAGATGGGTGGAGTCGGATGGGCGGAGTTAGACGGGTGGAGTCAGATGGGCGAGGGGGGCCTTCCACTGTGCTCTGTGTTATTGAGTCACAGTATCTCCTTGAAGAAAGCTGCACCTCTCAGTGTCGATCTGCACAGTGTTGCACAACTCTTACACTGCTACCTACCAAAAATAACAGTTATGTAACAGAATATGTCTAATCAGAATACAATTTGCAAAACAATACATCAAGTATGTCTGTTGCTTAGAAGCGGGCGTCCCTTTTTACAGCTTGTGCTCCAAATACTGCAACTGTGTCATAGAAGAAAATTGACCTATCATTAAATGATTATTTGCAGTAGGTTTTAGTATCAAACTAGTCATGATAATTGAGTCTGTGTACCTTTATTTCCGTCATATCTTTTGCTCAGAAAATGGATGCAGAGAGTAATAGCATGAGTCAAAGCACTGATGGCATAAAGTTAGCTGCCTGCCATATATTTTGGAATATTATGAATGAATGTGACGGCTCTGATGGTCACCGAAGGGGAGGAAAAAAGGAATTGGAGCGAGAGTTATCACAGCGAATCAAGGGCTCTCACACCATCACTTTTCCACTCGCAGGCAGCACACTGTCACTTCCTCCCCCTGCAAAAGAGACATTGTAACAAATGGGTCACTCATGTGATGCTCGCCAGCTGTGTGGCCTCGGTCCCGGGGTTTAATCTGTGACCCGCTCTTTCACCGCAACACACTCTCCTTACTTTTAAAATATGATTCCAAATGTCGGAGGTACTAAATGATTCATGTGATTATATAGTTTATTTATTTGACACTGTTTTGTCAATTGCATTGTGCTATCGTTTTTTCTTTTTTCATTTATTTTTTTAGCCTATGTATTTATTATATGTAATTTTCAGTGTTGTGCCTGTCAGACTACCGATCATGATAGCAGGATTCCAGTGCCAACCAAAGACCCACCTCTTCAGATTTCACCTTGGACCCCTACTCAAGCATGTGTCACTTTCGCTGGATAAGAGCCTCTGCTAAATGTAAATTCAGGGCACTTAGGGTTAATTTTTACATGGTATGAAAGGTGCTACACAAATAAAGTAAAAGAAATAATAATAATAATAATAATAAATGGTGGCAGTAGCAGTAGCAGCATGGTAGCACAAAGCTCTGTATCCAGCACAGGGCCCATTGATTAACTACTAATTTTTTAAATCTACTCCTGATAAGAAGCCAGGAGGCATTTGCCAAAGGGCTGGGGGTGAGTGGCTTACTCAGTAATCACTACAGCCCTTAGGGCAGCTATTTCATCTCCGTATGCCTGGCTTTGAAATTTCCAGCATACCGCAGTGCAGCTTCAGTGCAGGGGGCCACTGAAGGGCTATCTGTTCCAAATGCATGAAGTGACCAAGGGGACTCGTATGATCATATATCTTTCACAGCCAGTGAATGAGAAATGACTCAGATCTACCTGCAGGCTGCAGTCTGAGAACCACAGACAGCAATGTGTCATAGTGGTTGAAGGACCAGACTGTTGTGGGTTCAAATCCCACACAGGCACTACCATTTCACGTTTTAGCGAGGCACTTTGAACCAAATTGTCTCTGGTATCATGCAGCTGCAGAAATTGACCGCGAGATGTGTAGTTCACTTTGCATATAGGTTTCCACTAAGCAATGAAGGGATGTAATGTCTACAGCATGAGGGGAAAATCAACAAAGACGATGAAAGAAAATGGAAAACTTGTCTAATCATGTTCTTCTGCAGTACTCGCTTAATTAGCTGCATTTGCTAATTATTTCTAATTGCGTTCTGCTTGTTGGGAGACGGCTTTGCTTCCCTGTTGAGTACAGCATTAACACAATCAATGGAACAATTTGGTGTGCCTGTTACAGGGCTCCCTCAAATCAATGGCACCAAAAGATTGAGCCAATGAGACAGGGACGGCATAAAGGAGCATTGCACAGTATTAAGAAAGAGCTTAATGGCACTACCGCATATTGGCTGCATTGGAAGATTCACACACTTTAGTGAAGTCCGCCGCAAGTCATCGCCAATGCATGAGAATGTGCAGCGAGTAGGCTGACATTCATAAGAAGCAGAAAGCAAAACTTTTTTTTTTCCATAGGTACCAATACTGACTTGGAAGGAGCTTGAAATTAAGCATACTTTTCTTCTACTTCATTGTACTTCATGGCATTGTAATGTTCAGACGTTGGAGAAAAATGGTGGCTGCTTCTGAGGCGGTTAGTACCCGCTATGTTGATGTTGCCAGGTAACTTAAAAATACATTGATTCTGTTGTATGATGTTGCTTAACGATCTCTTTCCATGCAAGAATATCCTTACTCATGCTGTTCAAAATAATAACAGGGGCACTCGGTGAGGGATCGATGCAGACAGGCTGATCAGGGTGTCTCAGCGATTTGTGATTCTGAACAGCCCCGCTGCAAGATCTGGTTACAAATCGTGGGAGACATGCAGAGTATATCCACTGGCATCCTCGACCCTGCTTCAGCAATATTCCTCGGCCTCGGCCCATCGTTAATCATGTGTGCACGGAAGACTGCAGAGGCTGAGTATCTCCGTGGATGCAGCAGAAGTGCATTCTGGGTAAAAGTCTTCCTCTATCTGTACTGTGCCTCAGATTGCTGATAGCACCACCGTGACTAAGCCTGGGGGCCAGAGAGGTTCAAGAGAGGACATTGTACGCTATCCCAGAGCATCATGAATGCCAACCAGCGGAAAAAAAATACAGCAAAGAGAGATATTAGTAGAAGGGACACCCTGTGTAAGTGTGATTACAGTGTGTGAACTATGCTAATGTGTCAGAGAGGCTTTAATGGCCCATTATAGATGGTTTAGCCTTGACACATAATAAACCACCCCGCTGCAATTTGTCCCTATTATATAGCTGAAGAGTGATTCACTTGGGCTTGGTTCACTGCAGCCTTTATTGAGGTTAGTGTCCTCATTCTGTGTGTCTTTCCTTATCACAGTGATAGATCCTCTACTGACTTTTGAGTGTCCATGTTGTGTGCAAAGTTTCTAACTTGAGGACTTTTTAGGAGTTTTAATTTGTGATTGTCAAATCGGAAAAATTGAAGATCAGCACACATTGTCAGACCCTTACCGGGTTTGCTTCCCCAAGGTGATGGCCATTTTTATCAGCGAGGGCTAAAATGTGCTTTGTTCCATAATTGCTGACCACACCAGGCTCAAAGGCCATTAGGGTTGTCACCAGCATCTCCAGCGCCAAAGCATCGCTCTTAGATCAGTGGTTACACAAATGTAAAGACGTCTATGGCATTGTCAGCTGGCTTCCTGGAGAGTATTCCCTGAGAGTACATTATCCTTTATGCTCCTTGCTATACAGGAACACAGTTTGACACAGTAGGAAAGTGGTGATTAGTAGACAATGCTGAAACTGGGAAAAATAGAAATTTGGAGAATGTTCTGGATGCCTGATCTTGTCCTCCTCTAGGCACCTCTGATTAAATGCCCCCCAAAAAATTATTTTTAATTCTGTTGCATTTTTTGTGTCATTTTCAGAATTATGCTAACTATGTCCTCAAACTTCCACAAAATAACAATGTTTTCATTGTTTAAGAATCTGTGTAGAACTGCTCAAAATGGTTTTATGAGGGGAAAAAAATGCTTGTGAATATGGGAGCCGGCTTCATGGTCAGCATGCTTTCCCAAACCGGTTGGAACAGTTGGAAATGGGTCGCCTGGGAGACTGATGGAGTAGCGTGTGCCAGGCATGTGACATGCACAGTTTGTGAAAAGGCAACGCAAAATGTCAGTGAATGCCCTTTCATACAACGGGCACTGTCAGTGCCTATAGTAAGAAACGTCATTAGAATGTCCTCGACACCCAATAGTGGAACTGCGGAACATTGTGGAAAAATCTTTGGATTAAGGCAGCATACCTTTCCTCTGGCATATTCATCCTTATAATAATCACAACTATGACAGCAAAAAGTATATGGTGGAATATCTTGTCAGTGATTACCACTGATTTTCCCTTTCAGAGCCCTGGATTCAATAAACGTCTGTTCTCAACTTTGACTTACAATAATATGAAAATGTTTCTTTTTTTCTTCACAAACACATTTTGACCAGAAGTGATTTGTATTGAAAAGTAATGCTGGTGTTTACTGGTGAGTCAAAATTAAGGACTCCTGTTGATTTAATCCAGGGGAGGGTATTTTAGGCTTTGTTCATCCGTCACACAATTCCAGTAGACAACTCTCGGTGAAGCTGGTCGCGCTCCACACGTGTTTTGTGGACTTTGTACATAAGTTTGTTTACTGCTTTTTTCAGGCACTTTGTTTCCTTTTGTGAAAATTTTTACCCACACAAAGCAAGTCTACCTGATTCCCGAGGGCAGGTGCTGAGCGTCTGATTGAAGCATTGAGATCTGGTTCGCCTGCCTGTGTGATATCCATGTGTGTCATTGCGGAGGTGGTGAGCACATACTCAAGCATCTGTTGTCAGTTTTCATCCATGCACCAAAACTACGCTGTACCCAAGGTCATTTTTCTCCCCTTTCAGAAATCTGGGGTTCTCTAGTGTGTCAGTAGTAGTGGTTTGATTTCTCAAGTGGCTTCAGCCTCTGGGTGCTTGGCCTGTCTGTAAACACACCAGTCCATTTTGAAAAGGGAGCACTTTGATAAAGTCTTTGGCTGTCGGGGGTTGAATGGAAGGGAATGGGTTGACAAAAACAAACTGACAGCACCTCCTGGATGGGTCTCAAAGCTGTTTTATGACAAGCCAAATTTGTATGAGCATTCACATAAAAAAAAGAACTCTGCACACAGTGGAAAAATTCAGTGGCACATGATGTATTCTGCAAAGTCGCACCTCAATCCTGTTTTTCCCCTGGGGGACTAAGATAAGGGGGAAAGATGCCACCAGGTGGTTCCTCTCTCATGGGATGCCCAATTGGCTGGGAGCTGTTCTCCTAGGAGGCTCCTGGGAGATGCATCAAAGCAAGAGAGGGCAAGCCAAAGGAAATCGACTGGATGCTCCAGCACAGGCTCTGGATTAATAGAGCTGGGTTTTCAGTTCCACCACAGCTTAGTGAGGCTGTGTGCATATGGGTTGCAGGTGTGGCTTTGTTTCACAGGTGATCTTTTGCAGTATATTCAGAGGAAGGTAGTGGAGGTAGCTCACTGAGCAGTTATACAGTAGTTCTGCCTATTATAGGGTTAAAGTGGAAGTGGGAGTTACCTTGTGTATGTTACCATTGTGTCCTGATTTCTTCCTTTTACAAAAAGGGAAAAGTAATTAGGTTGAAATGAGAAACATAATCGGCAAATCTAAAATAAAATAATTAATCAAATTACAATTAAATAAGTAAAAAAGTAAAAATGTTACCAGCAAAATAATAATACCACATAATACAGCATTTTAAATGATACAAGTGCAAAGAAATGTTTTTCTCAGGGATGACATTGCATGAGTTTTTCCTTAGCCCTCTGTCTGACTGTCTGTCCTTCTGTCTGTCTGTCTGCCCACGCAGCCACAGGGACCTGAAGCCGGAGAACCTGTTGCTAGACGAGAAGAACAACATCAGGATAGCGGACTTTGGCATGGCCTCTCTGCAGGTCGGGGACAGTCTCCTGGAAACCAGCTGTGGGTGAGTGCCTGCAGGAAGCCGATCGGCAGCACCGACAGCATCGCGCCGTAGCGGGATTACGGCACGACCCCGACTGGAGCGGCATTAGCTGGGAAGGATGATTGCAATCGTGGGAAGTTAACAAAACTGCACTCTCTTTAGGAGGATTAATTAGAATCCTTGTAAGCACTGGCTGCGCGAGACCCTCCGTCTCGGCGCATTTGCTATGCTTGTTTGCGGCTGTGTTTGCCGCGTGATTCTTAAGCCCGCTGCCTGCTTCCTTTGTTGACAAACGCAGCACTGGGCCGGTTCCAGCACCAGTCTGAGCTCCCCGTGTCATTTCGGCAGAGCCGGAATGACACGCCATTTTTTTGCGCGCCTGCAATGCAGATAAAACATCGGAATTACAGCTTTACCGAATCAACTCTGAGAAATGTTTCGCATCAACAGATTAAGTAATTTCTTTTTCCACGCTAGCGCCATGGAAAAGACAAAAAAAGGTTTAAACCATAAAAAAAAAAAACTATTGTTTGGATCCATATACATTTTCATAATGGTTTCATAATGAGATGTGATTACTGCAGCTGGGGTAATTTTCCTAGTATGTTATGTCCAGCAATGGTATTGTGATTAATGTTAATACATGATGTAAGCTCCCAACATGATGATTCAGTTACCCTAATTGCCCTTAATCCAGCCGTGATGCATGCAGCTGACAGGAGATGTTCCTGGTGTCTGCGTGGCTGAGGAGATGACGTGATGTTGCGAACATGTTTCCCCCCCCCGCTGATGTTGTTGAGAGCGAGGCGATGTGTTAGTGAAACGGGGGGAAGTCAGTGTGGTGCGGTCCATCTTGTTGACGTCTTTGCTTGTTAATATCATCCAGAGGCTGTAGAGGAATCCATCCGTTGAGCCGTGACCCGCGAAAACAACTGCAGTCACACGAAACAAGCGAAATCCGTATCGGCAGCAGTGGCATCTAATTAGAGGGTATTCTGTAGTCCTGTGGCCCGGTGTTGTGTTTGTCTAATGGCTTATTGTCTGCAGTGTCTCTGGTGAACACACATGCACAAAAACACACACATGCACAAACACACACACGCGCACACACACACACACACACACACACACACACACACACACACATACACACATACACACATGCAAACACACATGCACACACCCAAAACATACATATGTACATGCAATCCCCACATATTCAACCATCTACACACAGCCACATGTACGTACGCACACACGCACACACACAGAGCCACACTTTCAGTGTCTCAGAAGCAATAACCAGAGGAGGGCGGGATGTCATTATTCACAACACAGAGCCAAGGGCAATGGCAGACTCCAGAGGTGCTCACTCAAGAGGATGATAGACCTTGAATGTGACCACTATTACACTTGTGGTTACTGCGCCGAGAATAAAGCCATAGGAGTGTACCGTATCCCTGCATTTTCTTTAAAAGCGATTAGTTACCATGGCGGCAAGGCATCTTCCCCGTCCCTGCAGTGTGACATTTGAACGTGTTGAAAGTGTGTTGCTGAGGTACGTGTCCCACCTCTGTTCATTTTGGATAGTTTGATGTCAGTTTTTCAGAAATCGGTGTACTGAAAAAGACAGCAATATGCACCTGGGCCCTCCAGGTATAAACACAGGCACCAGTCACTTGGTCATCCACCTCTATTGTTGGTAGTGATAAAAACGGAATGGTGTCAAACGCCAAACTACATCCCATATTTACTTACAGACTCATAACTGCTGTATTTGTCTCCTTGTATGGTGGTCTTCTCTACAGTAGTAGTTTTAAAACCCTTCTTTGGACATTGCTCCTATAATCTGTAGCTTAGATCTCTGCAGATTTGACAAATAGGCTCGTTGGAAGAAAGATTCTCCAGGGTGTAAAAAGTAGGTGAATTTCTGACCAGCCTCGGCATTAATTTTCCAGGAGAGGGGCAGTTAGCATGTCACGCTATCGGGAAAATGAGCCCCAGACGTGAAGATGCAGCAGATGAGAGGCCGAGAAAAGGCTGGACCGGAGGAAAGATAAGATCCTTAACTTAAGATACAGTGGGCCAGACTCCAGATAACTTGCAGTTGGGTAGATTACCGGTCGTAAATCTCCTCCTATCTGCATAATTTGTGGGGGGAAAGCCGGCTTTCAAGCACAACGTGACAAAAGAGATAAGTGAAGGAGCTGAGCCGTGGCTAATAGGCAGACGCACCGCTGATCGCTCTCTGTTGGATCTTAGAGGACTATCAGAGAGAAAGCAGGTCTGTTTAAATCTGGAACGCATGACGTATCAGGCCTGGTTTAGCGGTCCACATGCTGTGTGTGATTTACAATAACATATACAACGTGACACAACGTATAGCATATACATCTGCATAAACATCTGGTATCTATAGAGACATGCCAGACCTCCCTGCCTGTAGGCAGACTCCTACTCCCCTCCTCACACACACACACACACACACACACAGTTTCCCCCTGTATTTCTATATAGGGTATAATCTGCCAACACTCTTATAAAAATTAGCTACTAATCCTTGGTCAGAAGGGTTTCCTTCTCACACTTGACTTTGCTCCTCTCTTTGTTCATCCAAGGATCTCAGATTCAGGAAACAGAAAGCAAAAAGACTTCATCTGGCTCTCATAACAATAAAACCACAAAGGTGCGACATGGAGGCAATTAAAGACTCCAAACTTGAAATCGCACCAGTTTCTGACACCCCGCAGTACTTTGGCAAAGGAATTTCCACATGGTTTCCCATGATCCTCTGCAGGCCTCAGAGAAGGGGGTATTTGGATCCAATTCAGCCCCACATTGGGGGGCATAGCAGAGGAGAGTGTGTTGTCTATTGACCCAGTGCAACACTGTCCTCAAACAGCCTCCATCACCTGACTCGAAACGCCCTCGCCCCGGCCGTCACCATTGTGTAAAGCGCCTGTGTCTCTTTACTGCAAAAAGCATGTTGCTGTTATGGATGATCCTCGCACGCCTGGCTGCCTGATCTCTAAGCACAGATATGACAGTTTTTAATTAAACGCATTTATCTTAAGCCCCCCCTCCGCCATTGCCTGTGGCTGCTTTGACACAAATGTATTCTATTTGCCGGGTAGTGGACTCCGGGTGAATTTGAAAGCTGCTCAGTAGCTTGGAGCGCTTTGAAGATGGTGAGTTTGCAAAGTGCCGGCCATTGAGGACTGTCCTTTAGCATTCGTTGAATTCACGTTTAAATTCCTAGTGCCTAAATCATAAGAAAATATTCTTTTTACCTCAATCCACAGACCTCCGTGTAGATCCACCTCCCCGTCAACCAGCATAAGATGAGAAATAACACCAAAACCATTTGGCCCAAGCAGCTGTCCCACAGAGACTGTAGTTTCTTTCTTTCATGCTACATAGCAGCAAGGCTTAAGGACCCTTAGAGTCTACAGATGTGTTTTTAAAAGAAATCTCACTCTGTTTGCAGAGCAATAACTCCTCTGTAAGGTTTTTAAGATGTTGAAATTGGGAATTTTTTTGTGTCTGCTGACGACACGGGAAAAATCATTCAGACTTTCGTTTTTCAGTTCAATTTTGTTTCTTTTTGCATTGGTGCCTCTCAGTCTGCGATGATGCTTTCGTCTGGAGTTCAACTTAAAGTGTTTGGAGTGCTTTCATAGTTTCAGTTGTTAAAAAAATAGGTCCGCACCATCCTCTGCATCTCTCCACTGCTGATTTACTTCTCACTACACTATTGCTGTTTATTTGACGGGCTGCTGGTAAACAAGTAGCCCTGTGAGGATTGATGTCTCCAATTCAGGCACTACAGGAGGTCCTTCTCACAAGGCTGTTTTTTTTTAATTACACTTTTATTTGTTTTTCATTTTTCTGCCTTTGCATCATCAGCAATATCGGTTTTACTTGGCTAATCCCCGGTTTCTCTTAATTTCAGTCTTAAAAGCTCAGTCCGGAATATTAATTTGCAAGTTATTAGTCTGCTTGTGAAACATGTCAAGCTTACTGAATACTGACAGGATCTTTTTTTACAGCTCAGCAGTCCTCATAACTCTGGGAACTCTTACAAGTATTATACTACTGGTGTTATGATATGACATAAATTCTATGTAAACTCCTCTCAAATGCAGACATAAGTTTGTTTACGGCACCGTTTATAACTGGAAACATTTTTGTTAATACATTTTTGTCAGAGCGATGTAGGTTAAGGAATTTAGGAATTCCACAGACAAACCCAGGCTTTGAGACAGTGTGGTATGCTAGGTGACCATACTATTAGGGACACCTTATATGTTGGAGGCAGGGGAATCTAGAACCATAGTTTGAATTTAGTTTGAAGTATACACAGAAACAGACACAATGGTTCTTCTGTTACAGTATGGTTCTGGTCGGCTGAGAATTTAGCTTTCAGCTCTGTGAATCATCCTGGAAAAGTGTGTCTGCCAAACAGGACCAGCTCCAGCTCCAGCTCCAGATCTCTTAATTAGAGGGGGGTCAGCTGATGTATCAGGAGGGCCAAATTGCAATGAAGAAGCAAAGTCAGTCATAATTGTCGCCACGGGTGGAAATGTCTGGTGGGGCCAGATGAAAGTTTAGGTGGGCTTGGCACACCCTGGAGCCCATGTAGAATCAGATGTGCTGCCAGATTCATAAATCCTGATAATGACACCGTTTCTCCTCACAGGCACACCAGTTGTGCTTATCTGTTTTTTTTTTTTTTTTTTTTGAATGCTAAGTTCTTTTGCTCAACTTTGCACAAGACAAACCTTGCTGTGTAAGACACATTAAGAGGGATGTATGGAGGATGAGGATCATATAAAGTTGGGATCCACGACCTTGGCCACTACTGTCCTAATGATATTTTTCCTCATTGCAGAGATATCTTCCATGGTTTTTACTCAGAAATAAGCTAAATAAATAAATAAATATAGGGAGTTGTTTCTTCTTGCCACCATCGCCCTTGGCATGCTGTTAGGGTGCCTTTGAGGTTTCTCTCAAAGGGAAGCTTCCATCTTGCCTTATTTTCATGTCTTGCAGCTGCAACCAAATATCGTGGATCTGTGTCTGTATGCTGATCCCGTATCTGCAAAGGACTCTGCATCAAATGTATTTGTGAGGCGCACCCTATCAAATAAAAACCTGATTGATTGACTAACTTTCTCGTCAGTCAAAGTCTTCACGCGCACTGCGGCAAACCGGAGGTGGAAATGGATCGGCTTCCCTGGTGTGTCCGTCATTCTCTGCCTCCCACTCATGAATCAGTTCTTAAATATCTGCTGCGCCCGTAAGGAAAGAAAAAAAAAGACAGGCAGACAAGGTTAGCATGCGTGTGAACGGGAGCTATCATGGCTGAAATAGCACTGTCTTATGAATTACCGTCTTGAGGTGGGCCAGCCGTTGAAAGCATCCTCCCTTTGTATCTGTTGATGGCTGTTGGTAAGCATGGGGGAGTTGCACAGTAGCCACCACTGGGAGTGATAGAGGTGTTTATTACATTTGGAGAAAAGGGCTCCGGCTGTACACCGTGCATTAGCATAGCAATCAAGCTCCTCTCTCTGAGCTAAGGCCGTGCGTACCAGAATGGGCCAGGGCAGGACAAATACATAGAGAGACTGTTTAAACAAAGGCCCATTAATTGCAGAGGTTTTTTTCTCACTTGACAACGGCAGCGCATAGTGTAGGTTTTTATCTGTTTGCTTGTTCAAAAACAGGTGATAGAATTAGAATTTAGAAACAGGCGCCCTGGCAAGCGAGTAAATAATTCATTTAAATTAAATCAGGTCCTTCCAGTAGTTGGTGTGTTTTGACAGTGCTCGGTTTAACTAGAGTAACTCAAATGGGCTTGCATGCGTTTGCATAATGCGGTATGACACTGGCAATCATGAATACCGCATTCGCACGGGCACGTGTTTGCATTGCTTTGTGTAGCATGACAACAGCACCACTGAACTCCCGACAGCCCACCTGTCTGCATCATTACTCCTAAGTACACAAGACATTATAGCCACTAACGGCACTCAGTTTTTTAACAGGCTTTTAATAGGAGTTCATTAAAATCCAGTGCTTTGCAATTAAATTAATCAGAACTGTGTGATACTGGTTTGTGTTTCTTTTAGCAGTAGAAATGGGGTACATATGTGTGGGGAAGAATAGTCTCAGAGTGCATTGCGTGGGTTGCAGACCCCTCGCTGCTAGTGCCACACACTACAATATTATTGTGTGGCAGGGCATATGGATATATGAAAGTACGTACGTACTCTTGCCAGTTGGTAATGTTTAAAGAAAACTCGCAGCTTCAGCTTCAGGTACTCAAGGTCAAGGGATTGACTGAAGCTCAAATTTCCTGTTTGTTATGTGTCTGCTCTTTGATAAAAGAGCAATACTCACTAACTGTGTATGCATTAAGGCAAAATGGTGACCCACCTCTTGTTCCTCTTTCGACAGGTCCCCTCACTATGCCTGTCCAGAGGTCATAAGGGTGAGTGTATCTTCATCAGCCAGCCTAATTAGTGAGCGGGCTTTCCTGTTACTGTGAGATCAAGACTTCCGGACATCTTTAATCCCTCTCCCTCTCTCTCCCTCTCTCCCTCTCTCTCTACCTGACTCCCCCTCACTTTTTCTCTCACTTTCTCTCTTGCTCTCTCTATTACCCCATTCCTTCTTTCTTTCTCCCTCACTTCTATGGCTTTTCCTCTTTCTACCCCCTCCCTCTCTCCATTCGTCTCTCCCTCGATCTCTCGCCCTCCATTTCTCCCTCTTTCTCTGCCTTTCTCGTTCCCTGACTCCCCCTCTCTCTTTCTGTTTCTCAGGGGGAGAAGTACGACGGCAGGAAAGCCGATGTGTGGAGCTGTGGGGTCATCCTGTTTGCACTTTTAGTGGTGAGTGTCAGCTGGCAGCTGCACATCCTAGGCCTTCCTGGAGCACTTCCTGTCTGTCGGCCCCACAGCAGTGAGGACACCAGCAGCCTTTTATTTTTCCTTCTGCATTCTTCTTAGTTTGTTTGTCAATCTCTCCAGCACTTATATAAAATATGTACACCCACCACCAGTCCTTCAGGCTCACATTTTGAGTGACGTGATAGGAAGTGACAGGAGGAGCAGAGGACCCCCTGCAATTCAGCAGCGTTTAGAGAGCACAGCACATTCACTCCACTCTGAGTCATCCCTCGGTTCAGGTCCAAGGTAAAACGCAGTACTCTCTTCTTCTTAAATATTCATTTGACGTTTTCTCATTTAAACGCTCTGCATAATTGCTAGTGAAACGCATTACCGAACGCCTGGAACATTCCCATTTAAGCTCTCAACCAATCCTTCCAAATAAATGTACTTAAATGATTCAAATACTCACAACTTCCTATCGAATACATACAGTAAATCTGACATATACCTGTACATGAACGTGTGGAGGCTTATATAGATAAATGTATTATTTAACTTCGAAAACTTTCAGCTGTCTAAGCACATTCTGTCCTGCAGTAAATCTTTCTCGGGTAGTGTTATCGGTGAGAGTATTGCTTGAAAACATTTTGTTTGGCCCAGAAGTGTCAAGCTGATACAAATCGCTCTTCACACAATTTGGAAGGGGAAATTGGAGGGCACTTAAATGTAAGCTGACTGTGGAGACAGCCTCCGAAAGTCTGCTCTGATTGAGCGGGGGGACTTGTGATTCCTGTCTCGTCTGGTATGGGAGCGCGTGTACACGATGCCTGCAAATCTGTGCCAATTCAGAAGGGGACTGTAAGTGAGGATGGCAGCAGAGGATCTTTTGGATTCAGTGGGGGCAGATGGGAAGGCTGGCTAACGACAGCGTTTATAGGCTTTGGAGTCAGAGTGCTGAACAAAAGGACCAACATTACACCAGGCCTTGTCACAGGTGTATACTGGGCTGGCATTGATTCATATATTTTAACTGTTAAATGAATCCATGGATGGAAAATCACCTGGCTATTTCTTTATTCTTTCATATTTCATATGCTATCCTGAGTTTGAATGTTGCATTCTGGGAGCATTAGTGCAATCTTAAAAGGCAAAAAACAGCCAGCAAGATTGATCTCCTTCTGCCACTGTTTCACACTGGGTCAGTCTTAAAGACAGAATGCAACACTTGCTGCACCAAGCAAACGTGTTCTTTGTAAGCCCGAATCCAAGGAAAATCTCACTCCTCAGAATTATATAAATGACTTATAAGTAACTTTTGTGCATTTATCAGTAGGGAAGATACAGTAGCTTCTCTAAAATGAATAGTTTTCCTCCACTTTCTGAATGACAACTTTTAGTAGTAAGGAACAAAAGATGGGAACAATCCTCAAAGCCAAAAATGTTGTGCAGTCCATTTGCAATGTTTTTTTTATTATTGCTCAGGAATATTATCTCTAAATTAAATGTTTTTCTCGCTAGTTTTACCTCTCTGCATATGAAAACGGCATAAAATAACTTGTAGGTATGACCTGACATTACGCCAGTCTGAAAGCATATGCATGCGTCGTCCTGTAATTGTAATTAGCATGGATAAGGCCTCCTGTGTTTAGGCCTTGCCAGAAGCCCTTCTCCTTAGCTTCTCTCTCACTTATAACTGCAGCTATGCGCGCTGTGTCTCCACACTGTGAGGTAATCACATTGTGCTGCAGCAGAGACATCCCATAAACCAAAAATAGACACAGGCACAGACAGAAAGCCTTTCAACAACAGCACTGCCTGTGCTGAGTTAAGTAAAGCCGTATGGTCTGAGAGAGATCCGATTGATTTTTTTTTTTTTTTTTGTCTTCGTGTTTTTTGCATCAATCACCCAAAACAATTGTGTTGGTACTGCTCAGGTAATGTACGGTACGCCAGACGCCAACCCCCCCCCCCCCCCCCCGCCCCCTGAAACTGCGGACAAGATACTCCATGTCGCCACCACACAGCTTAAATCCTGTGCTGATTAAAACGTGATTTGTTTTATTCTATCAGACACTTTGACTCCCTTGTAGTTTGACTCCGGTTAGATGATCTGGCGTGCGAGCCCCGCTTCACTCACGTCTCCGGGCGCAGTCATTTATCAAGCGCTGACATCTGCGGCGTGTCAGGAGCCCTGATAAACCGCTCTGATGTGAGTGATAAAGCGCAGTGAGAGAAAACACAGCTAATTATCGGGGAAAACTGTTTCTGTTTTTGCTGCCGTCATTTTTTTTTTTCCCTTCAAAATTCTGCCAAAGTATGTCTTCAGGGAGGCGGTTCCAAGATTTGAAAACTGAGATGTGTATGACACAAGACATTGTAAGGGACTTTATTTTCAGTGTCTGGTTCCATATACATCTCAATCGGTTCTGCTCTCGCTCGTTGTCCTGAGAGATGCTCTGTTCCGCCAAGTGTTTGACGCAATCCCTTTTTCTCTTAGGGTGCCCTGCCGTTTGATGACGACAATTTGAGAAACTTGCTGGAGAAAGTGAAGCTGGGAGTGTTCCACATGCCGCACTTCATCCCACCCGACTGTCAGAACCTCCTCCGCGGGATGATCGAGGTGGACGCCACCAAGCGGCTAACGGTCAGTCCCGTCCCCGCGCTCGAAGCCCCGGCACACTGAGGGTGGGCTTGTGAAAAGTAATCCAGTCCCCTGTCAGTGAATGATCAGTTTACAGCACAGGGAAGAACCGGCACACACATTTTGAACGAGGTTTCTGAAATTATAGAGTAGGGTTTAAAAAGCCATCAATCAATTTGAAAAAAGTCAGTTATGAGCCTACATGAAGTCAATAGAATGGCGTACAGGAAATGTATTTTATTGGAAGTCATGTGGGTGGCCAGTGATACATGCTCAGCTCAGAGTGCAGCTCAAAGTGCTGTTTCATTCATTCCTCTTTTACTGTCTGTGTGCGTGTGCGTGTGCGTGTGCGTGTGCGTGTGCGTGTGCGTGTGTGTGTGTGTGTGTGTGTGTGTTTGTGCGCGCGTGTAGCCACAGAGCCAGCTGTATAAAGGGCGATATTCCACCCATGCTGCTCTTTGTTTGATATTTTGACTTTGACCGTTTGCTTTTTCCTCTTTTGAGGAAAAGAGATAAACATTAAGAGAGATGAGGACAGAAGGTCCAAGAGGTGAAAGCAGGAGAGGTGTATGGAGAAGCATTGTGCTTTATTCTTTCCCTGTGTGTTCCAGGGAGAGCTGAGAGCTCCACAGAGAGACAGAGATTCATCCTGGCATTACTGTATCCGCCTCAGTCTGAATATCCACGCATCCAATCCCAGCTGCGTTACACTGCCAATAACACTGACATCACTAATCCCTACCACTAAAGGAGCCTGTATGGTGAAACAGACCCACGGAAGGGTTTTGGGTTACAAGAGGGCCATAACTCCCACTCTAGATGAATCCATCAGAATCATCAGAAACACAGAATTACTCTAATAAGATCAGGAATAGGTTTTCTTCCAGCCATTTCAGGCCTTGTGCATACACTTATGTCACATTGTTTGTGTGCTTATCTTGCCCCTGGTTTCTTAGCTGTATGCTTTACCACTGTCACCCTACTTGCTATTCTTTATCCTTGCCCTTGTTTTTTAAAGCTCCTATGACAGGCACCATATGTATCTTACCACGACAGCCTTGTATGTCATTCCTGATAAGGGCATTCACCAAATGAACAAATAGTAACAGTACAAGAAGAATACAGGAAGAAGTGGAGTGAATCACAGTGTCCTCAATGAAGCCCGTGGACCCTGCTCTGGCTGCAGACTATGTGTCAGAGGGCCTTGGGGACCATGGAATGACTGTACTGTGCTGTCTGTCATCTCCCAGAACGGGCAATCTTCTCTGCTGTCCTCGATAGCCATCCTCAGTCTGGGGTCACCAGACAAATTAAGCACGAAGGGAACGTGGCAGAAGCATAACTGAATTTTTTTTTTTCCCCTGTCCGTTTCATTCCTTTGTTTTCTTTTCTCGGAGATTACGGTATCGCGCAGTGTCGTTCGGTTTTCCTGGAGTTCATCCCACAGTGATGAACGCAGACCTGGAAATAACGAGATCGCGGCAGATGCTGCGGTGACGTCAGGGTTCATCCTAGTGCAAGCGGCCCTCTCTCTGGGTCTGCCGGCACCGCAGGCAAAGTCATGTGTTCTGCTCACCCGGAGCTTCAGAGGAAGTGTTCCCTCTGACCTCTGTGTGCGGTGCTCGCCGTTTCCTCTGGCTGCGCTGATCCTCTGAATGTCAGAATGCACTGCACTACCACTCAGCCTGTGCTCCTTTATGCCTTTTCTGTTTATACAACCCTTTTTCGGCATCGCCAGCTGCACTTCAAGCTCATCTCACTACAACAAACTTTGCAGTCGGGCAGGGGCGCAAAACGCAATCCTCCAAACCACCTCACTGAAGCCAACGGCTGTCTTTCGCACTGCAAGTCTCACAGGGTACCACAGTGAAGCGGGTGCCAGTTGGAGCGTAGGTACTGCTCCACCGATGAGACCCAGACAACTCACAGGTGCCTGACAAATTTCAGGGTGCCAAAGAGCAGTGGGATGTGGAAACCCTGGCTAACCTGCCCACCCCCTCTCCCCAGTGGGACAGAGCCAGTTTGTTTCTCCATTGTGCACTCCCAGTCATTGTTGGCACACGATGCAGTCGGTTTCAAACTTGGGCCCTAGCTGGCACTCGAGACAGTCAGGAGCTCCCACTCGGACTATTCATAGCATAAAGCCATTGACACAGCGAGATCACCATTCACAGAAACGCATTGAGTCAGGCTGGGTTCCCAGACACCCGCCACTTACCACACAGCCTCGCCTGCTAAGCACATATATGTGGCGTAGGCTTTGTCACAATGGATCTCCTGCCTTTGTGCTGTCAGCTCAGGTCTAGACAGGGTGCTGCTCTGCGGCTTTGCGGCATAATCCAATCCAGTGTTTCTTTCAGACCTCGGAAGTCGTTCTCAAAAGCCTTGCTTTTCAGATCAATCATCTCAGCAGTCCACCCTCCCCCGCCCCCCCACGCAGAAGGTGACGGCACGTACAAGGGCTTAAAAGATTATTATAATAAAGCATTTTTTAATTTCCTGTCACTTCTTTGGCGGCTTTCCAAAGAAACAGCATGCTTTTAATGTGGGTTACGTCTTTTTAACCTTCCAGACATTTGAATGAAAAAAAATATATAATCATTGAGACTTTGAGATATTATCATGTGTCGTAATAATTCAGCATCACGTTCTTGCAGAATAAAAAAACACTTTATCATGCGAGTTGAAGGCTGGTTTTGTTTCGATCATCAATTTGGCCCGCTAATTCTGCCAGCGATGATCAAACAGTGTTAAATAACAAAAAATAAATTTTCCTCGACAACCGAGTCGACCACACTGTGGTGATGAAGTCAGGTCTTGCTCTGCAGTAACTAGACAGGCATTAGTCATGTTAAGAAAAAACACTGCATTTGTTTTCCCATACATGGAAAAACACAAAAAGGGGAACACACACAAAGACATACAAAGACATGCATAAATACACATTACCAGCATACATGATCAGAGAGGACAACACAACAAACTCGTGTAATACACAACCCTGCTTGTAAAGGGTAAATGTATGCAAGAATATGTATAAAAAACCTATTTCAGTATATTTTGTGATTAGTTTCAAAGTGCTTGCTAGAAATATAGACCAATGCGGTACTTGGTAATACTTCTTTTGTGGTAGAATAAATATGCTTGACAGATTTATTTTTTAAAGTTTACTCCCATTAAAGTTATATTGTCTCAGAATGAGTTTACTGCTGTCCTAACTCTGTGTTTTTTCCCCCAACATTCAAAATTCTAATGCACACCTTTATTTCTGATATTTAGACTTTAGGAATGGATTAGACATATTGACCTGTTTGTTTTGAGAGAAACTGTGCGAATGAAATCAGACGATTGATTTGATCCAGCATCTCAGACAAAATCACTTTGAGCTGGGAGATCTGTCAAGGAGGTGTAATATTCATGTCTCACCTCAAGCTTCTCAATAAAGCGCCAAAAACAGGGGACGCCCTTCACCTCAGGCTCAGAGTAACGGGAATAACAGACATCGTGGAATTCCGTATCTAGCACGGCTTGGATACTACCCTTCCGGTTGTTGTTTTCCAACTGAGTGATCTGCGGATCTATGGAAATGCACAGTTAGGTTCTTTCTCTCTCGCTGGCATTAATGTGCATGTAGAGCACAGTATGTGAACGCTAGTGCACGCCCACTCGCTGCCCGGGATGTGTCGAGCGATCGATCAGAATTACCCAGCTGGTCTGGGCAGGACTGATAAGCCTCGGCGGTAAATGAGCTTGCGGATACGCCCTCTCCATCCCTTATTGCGCGTCCTGAATGCAGCCGATGAGCAGAGCGGGCTCATCCCCCATCGCCAGAGACAATAACCGTATCCCACGCTGTCCCCTCTGCGCTGTCAGAATAGAACAGACTCGCTGCATGGGGGAGTCCTGTCCCTCTCGAAAACCCTTCCACAGCAGCACCCCATGTTCCCGCAAAGTGTCACGTCTCGCTGCACCGGGAGTAGCTCGGATCCGAATCTCCATCGATCCGACATCGATCCGGCGTTTTCCGCCGAGCGGACCGCTTTAACGACCCGCCTCGAACCGCGCAGTTTCTTTCTTTTTATCTTCCTCGCTCTCCCGTGCAGCGCCCGCTCGCTCGAGCCCCTGGCTCTGTCGTCAGGCGGCAGTGGCAGCCGGAGCCCGCATCACGGCTCGCCAACACAAAGGGCCCAGCCGAATCCAGGTCTCAGCGAGGGGAAAAGCCCTCCAGGAGGGAGGCTTGGCAGATGGGGCACAGTGTGTGAAATGCGATAGGCCAGCGGTCACAAATGATCTGCCGAAGGGACATTGTGTGGCTGTGAGGCCGTGCTGGGGGAACGGTCAGGTCTAAAAATCCATGGCCAATCCATATCTGTGTTCCCATCCCTTGCTGCTTGATTTATTTCATTCCCTAGTCCAAGTCACTCTTGGGCTCAGTTCATCCAGAACACAAGACAAGACTCTCTGTCTTGCTGACCTTTTGTTCAAAGTGCAGTGCAGTCATTATCAGCATTTGTCATTGAGACCCATTGGTAAAAGAGGACACCTCTGTCAGTATGCCATATTTTTAACCAGTCCCTCTCTCTGTTTCTCTTTGTCCTTACAGTTAGATCAAATCCAGAAGCATACGTGGTACATGTGAGTATGCCCTCTCATGTCTGGTTTCTGTAGGGAGAGTGTGATTGGTCATGGGCTCAGAGTTAAATAAATTATGTGTGAAGAACTTGGAAGTTGCAGTATAATTTCAATTTTTTGAATTTAAGTAAATTGTGTTTGGGATGTTTAAAATCCTCAACATATTGAATGTGACTTTGTTTGCACTTCACAGTCCTTATACACACCAGTTACTGTGAATACATTCTTTAAAATCTCAGTGAAATCTATTTTTAGAGTATCTCTTATTTGCCCAGACACATCGGGGCTGTTTTTTTTTTTAAATCTATGTGTTGTTTGGTCCTCCACCAGAGGGGGCAAGAATGAGCCTGAGCCGGAGCAGCCTGTTCCTCGGAAGGTGGCGATCCGCACCCTGCCCTCGGCCGAAGACATTGACCCCGACGTGCTGGAGAGTATGCACTCGCTGGGGTGTTTCCGAGACAAGAACAAACTGATGAAAGACCTGCTATCAGAGGAGTGAGTAACCGGTGGGGGGGGGGCTTGTGTGGGTTAACACTGTCCGTCACTCTGTTCCTCCTGAGATTGATGTTCCTCCAACCTGTTTGTGCAAACAGCATCGAGATCGAAACCCAATTCACAGCTGCCCGTGAAGCGCACCCCCGTATCGGGAAACTTCTGTCTACTTACTTCTTTTCTGAACACACGGCTGTCTGTGCGCCGTGCCTGACATTTGCCGCCTGTTTATTTGTTTCTGTCCCTTTTGCTGAGACCCACACACAGCGCGGCAGAGAGGCCGCTGGAAGGAGGCTGCGAAGCCGCCCTTCCCGGGAGGGCCCATTTATCATTTCCACTGTAGCACAATTATTATCAGCGCGCATTATCTGTGGCCCTCGTTACCGTCTATGATGGATGGCCTGTGATTTCTCTCCTAAAGCACCTGGGTTTCAGTTATTTCTCTGCACTCTCCCGGAGCGTTAAGCACAGCTAAAATGGTGTGGGAGAATTGGCTATCTTCTGTCGCCTCTCCCTCCTTGCTCACCCCCCCCCCTCCTTTTTTAGCTGAAGTTGCAAAACTTGCCACCATTTACAAGCTTATTTTTTGTTGCAGTATTTCAGGTTTCACTCCCTGTACATTTATCAGTACAGATATGTTGATTCTCCTGCCATCTGTGTACTTAAGGCAGTCTCTTTTTACCTGTGAAGAAATATAACTGTTGAGGTTTATTTACTGTAGCAAGCAGACACAGTTTAGCCTACTTTGCTTACGTTACCTATTTATACAGCTGGAGGTTTACAGGAGCAGCTAGCATTAAGCACAAATGCAATGACAGGGTGTTCTATTAGGTCCTGTAGCCAAATTTGTATTCTATATTGGGTCACAGATTTAAACCCAGCATAAGTTATGACTTTAAAGTTGCAGTGGTGAATTTGCAAAATGGAAGCAAACAGTCATTTCTGAGACAAGGATCCAAAAGTTTGTCTTAGTGCCTCATCTCATCTGGATTCACTGCTGTGCCGGGCTTCTACCTTTTCACTGCAGTGACAACCAGGAGAAGATGATCTACTTCCTTCTTCTGGACCGAAAGGAGAGGTATCCCAGTCATGAGGACCAAAACCTCCCACCTAGAAATGAAATAGGTATGGTCCCTTATTCATAATAGGTTCATTCCTTTCAGCAAAATAGGTAGGATTGCTTCATCAACATCCTTTCATTAAAATATTTATAGTCCTTCCTTTAAAATTGATAGTGCCCCTTCATCAAGATAGGCTGGATCTCTTCTTCATAATATGTAGTGTCCTTTAATTAAGCAAGGTAGGGTTGCTTCAACCAAAGAAGTAGAATCTCTTCTTCGTAATATGTGTGGTCCCTTAATTAGAATAGGTAGGGTTACTTCATCAAAACAGGTAGGATCGCTTCTTGATAACATGTAGGGTCATTTAATCAAAATAGGTAGGGCTGCTTCATCAACATAGATGGGGTCTTGGTATTGAAATATGAAGGGTCCTGTCTTCTAAATATGTTGGGTCTCAGCATCCCTTCATTAGAATAGGTCCAATCAGCTCAGAAAACTCAGCTGAAACTCAGCTCAGGCTTCCACTTCCACTGCTTCTGTCCGAGATACACGATTATTACCCTGGATCCATCATTATTTTTCTCATTTAGCGGACATCCTTATCCAGGCATCGGCATCTCACTCATTCAGATGCAAGATTTAGGAATGGAGGTTTCCTGTGTATGGACCTCGGGCCTTGAGGGCATCTCCCACCCAGATAAACCATCGCTCAGAACTGTTCATCTGTAAATACCGCCGTAAATGCCAACGCGATTGATGTAGACTTGGAGGTGGTCATTTCAAGATCGCAAGCGTTTAAAGATCAGCTCAGGCAAATAGGTTTTTTTTTCGTGTTCTTGCCCTCAAGGAGTTCTGTAGAGATTCCTTAATTGACCAATCATTTGCCTCATTTATCAATCGTTTGTATTCCGAGTCACTTATGAGTCAATGTATAAACCTTAGAAAGACTGCGATGGAGACCCTCCAAAGAGTGGAAAGCCACTAATATATATTAAAACATTGTTTGTCTAACACTTATCCAGAGTGACTTACATAGCTTTCATGTCATCCAGCACGCTAACCATGTAGCAGGGTTACGAGGCCTGCTCCTCACCGCTACGCTACACTGCTTCCTAGGGTTGCAGTGTAGCATATTTGCACGGAGTAGGACTCATAACTGAAAGTTTATGGGCTGCAGCGCTGCTGTTTTACTCTTGGGCAAGGTAGTGTGTTCTAAGTGCCAATAATGAATGTAATATAATGTATGGAGGGCATGCAGATAGTGATGTAGGCTCTCAAAAGGATGTCACCATGCGAATTTAGACGGGTGAGGAGACGCACTGTTTTAGCCACCCCTCCTTGACCTCACCACGACTCCCCCTCGGTTGGTCTCAACCCCCTCCCCCCCTCCCCCATCCCCCCACAGACCCGCCCAGGAAGCGTGTGGATTCACCCATGCTCAACAGGCACGGCAAGCGGAGACCCGAACGCAAGTCCATGGAGGTCCTGAGCGTGACGGACGGGGGCTCTCCGGTGCCAGTACGGCGGGCCATCGACATGGCGCAGCACGGGCAGAGGTACGGCACACGCACCCTCCACACTGCCCCCCCCCCCCCGCCCCATCATCCACGCCCCACCTGTACGGCACACCTGCATGACACTGCACAAGAGCTGCTCACGCTCTGCCTTTTACTGCACTCACTGTCATACATACTGTGTTGGTTAAGCACTAGGTCTAAAGATACCGTTTATTTCATACTACAGTGTAGTTCTTTGTGGCATGTAGCTTCTTATAAGAGGTATTTTTCCAGAAAACAAAGCATTTCATTTGTGTTTGTATCAATCTGTCTGAAAGACTGCGATCATCATAAGAGGCTGTTTATTTTAGTGGTCGCTCTTATGGGGTGGGGTGCAGGGTTATTTTTTTATGAAATGCCCTTTTCTGGCTGTGCACATTCACTCAAACTCATGTAGACTAGCTCCCCCAGGAACCTTCGTCAGCTGGCAGGGTAACCTCGTAACATCAAGCAAACTGCCAGGAGCACGGAGTCTCGAATCCCTCCCATTTTCCCTTCTTTTTCCGAGAACCCACTCCCACGTCATTTTCACCATAAACGCTTTGCTCACTTTGTTTTTTATTATTATTATTAATACGAATGTGCGTGTGGAATACTGGAAAGCTGCTGTGTCAGAAAATTGGAGAAAGCACGGAGGATTAATTTGAGGCCATCTGCACTTCTGTTAATACCCTAATAATTGCCCTCCGTATGCAGCCTGTGGCCCAGATGAAGCAGCCGAGCTCAGCAGCTTTCAGGAGCCCAGTCGCGTTTTAATTTCACAATGGTAAACTTGGGGCTCTGCGCATTACTGTGCGGGGCTTTTAAGCTATAGCCGTTTCACCGAAGTTAATTATTAGTAAATTAAAAAGCTGCTTTGCATTGCATGCTGGATATGATGCTGGCACGCTCTCTGTATGGAGCACCCGGGGAGTGGGCCGTACTAAAGAAATTAAAAGAAATGCATCTAATTTGTACCGTCAGAATGTTCATCTGTATATTTATCTATCACAACAGGGTCTTCCACACTACGGTTGATTTGGTAAAAGCAATCAATAAAACCAGACACCTCCTCTTGTTCAACATCAGTACACGGCACCATAGTGCAACTAAATGAACAGAATTCAGACTGTTATAACCCCCTTTGTCTTGTTCTTATGCATTCCAGTTTATTCGTCTGCCATTTAGAATAAACGAATACTTTAGAATGTGTGAATCTGAGTTTGCCGCTCAGCAGTGATCAAGAAGAGCTGTAGCATTCATCATTGTCTTCTTATTTAATTATTTATTTCCTTTATTTCAATTCGAAATCTGGGAGGGGCAATAACTGCCACTCTGGAAATACAGCAGCGTGTGGCAATAGATGCACAGCAGCTTGCTTGTGCCAAGCCTGAAGTGGCACCAGAGAATGTAGTACACGCCAGCCGTGTAGTCCTGAGTGATGATCTGTCAGCAGTCCTCAGAGACTTGAGATCAGAGTGGAATAACTCCCTGTTAGAGTTTTCACAGTGCAGACTGAATGGCGGATTCAGAAGGAGAAAAATCAAAGGTAATGTTGCATTGTCAGCCTCAGAAAATCTGGGGGGGGGGGGGGGGGAAATGCCTCGACACATTAAACAAATGGATCCTGGCCCCAGCGTTTCACCATGTTGGGATTGTAAATTATGGAAACTCAAACCTTGTTCTTTTGTTCCTGAACAGTAGGCAGACACGTGGAAGAGAGCTAGCGGTGACTGACTGACTGTTCACTTTGTTTCCCCACTGTAGTAAGGCTGTGTTCAGTAAAAGCTTGGATATCTCTGACGCCAATCCCAAATACAGCAAAGAAGAAAGGTATTCACTGTTTCTGTCCCCTCCCCTCTCCACTCCCAGCGTAAAGATGCAGTGTGGCTTTTCTGTTCACAACATTTGAACATGAAAATCATTTCAATAACATGGAATGCCCTTAATAAGCAAACCCTAGCACAGGCTTTGATTTGATGATTGCTTTCAAGCCTTACAATGTGTAATTTCTTTTTTCCCCCCATTTAAATGGTAACTAACGTGAAGGAAATAAAACATTCTCAGAAACAATATCAAAAAGTGATTCATTTGAATTCAGTTTCGCCATTAACGAGATTTATTTTCAAACTCATTGTCTTAAACCCAGAATCCATTTCCCTTCACGTTCAGCCTCCCTTTTT
This sequence comes from Megalops cyprinoides, assembly GCF_013368585.1. NCBI lineage: Eukaryota > Metazoa > Chordata > Actinopteri > Elopiformes > Megalopidae > Megalops > Megalops cyprinoides. The sequence continues at coordinate 10,438,699 of NC_050595.1, forward strand.
GCATGGCGAATGTTTTTTTTATCCACGGTCCGTCTCGCAAGTATTCCTCCGAACGCACACCACAGGCATCTCCAACGTTCCAATCACAGCTGGCATCAGCTGCTACGCACAGACTTCTATTTTCCAGATCTTTCTCTGATCCAAATGTCATTAGGAGTTGACATTTCACTCCGACATCCATGAAAGCTGCTGTGAAGGAATTGGAAATGGGAGTCGTAGGGAGGGGCCGGCCCTCAGCATTCTCAAACTCGGAAATCGTTGCCTATGAAACCAAAGCAGAGGACAGCTCTGGTTGTGTGAATCTACGGATTTTCTTTGTCTTAAGTCCATAAAAGTGGAACATTTAGTCCCCAACGGCAGTTTGTTTTGGCCTTTTAGGGAAGTTGTGCCCCTACGGCCGCCTCCCTGCACATCAAAAACATTGTCCTCCTTTCTTCCTCCTTTTTCGACTTTTCTTCCTCTTTGAAGTCTACCACTTTGTCCCATGGCAGATCTCAATCGCCTTGTTTTTCACTCCTCTCTTCTTTTCCTCCTCTAACCTTGCGTTTACTACTTTCGTTTTGGTTCATTTGTGTAATGACTCTTGCGCGAGGTTCTCTAACTTTGTGCATCGGTGTGGATTCATTTTCAAGGCTGTTCCCTGCTGACCCTGGGTCCCTGAGTCGGGGGTTTCGAAATTTCACAGCCCATCTGAGTTAGATTCGATAACATGCTGTGAAAGTGGTCTGGGAATATTTTATTGGTAAAAACAACATAGTGGAAATCAATCGCCAAGATAAGTTTCCTGATTTTAAAAATACTGAATATACTGAATAATAAACTGAATGTATTATGGACAAAGTGGCGATATTTTTCTGTCCTGTCCCACAGTTACAGCCATGCTATTTGAACAACTGTTGCCATTAGTATGAGCAAAGATTGTCACAAATACAGACTGCTGTTATTTTGAAAAACATAAGAGGTGTTTCAGGGCACACCCAAACACACTGGCAGTTCTGAAGGGAATTTGATGGAAAGCTCCCCTGCATCTTCATTTCGTGGCCCTACAGCATCTTGGTAGATGGGGTGTGTGCATTTTTTTTTTTACCCTCCCTCTCAGAATTTTATGTTTATGGCTTTCTTATATATTGATTGCTTCTATTTTTTGTATTTGTATTGTAATACATCAGTACATCCATGCCCTCTTCCTCAGTCCTTTCTCTCTTGGGATTGTTATGCTTCTGTAGCACTGTGTTTTGTGTCATGGTGAATGCTTTTGTGGGTTTTTGGAGTCCCCTTTCATCATTTTTTTTCGTCTAGCCCTTCCTCACGCCTGTTCTTCTCCCATCTCATACCTTGACATGTGTGCCCTCCTCATGGAAAGTGGGACTTTGGGTGGCTGAGTGTGAATGTGGGTGGTGGTATTCTGGGTGCGTGTAATTGCATGGGTGTGTATCTGCGTGCACCTGAGTGTGTGTATGAGAGAGTCTGTGTGTGCGCGTGTATGTATGTGTGTGTGTGTGTGTGTGTGTGTGTGTGTGTGTGTGTGTCGGGGGGGGGGGTTGTGTGTGCATGTGGGCATCTCTGTATGTTCTGTGAGTTTATGTCATGTTAAATAGTAGCCCATGCTCTCCAATGTTACTTTCCCAGTTGTCAGTTTATAGAGCTTGAGATGTTGAGATCACAGTGGAGAAAAAAACAGGTTAGAGATTTTTTTTAATACATCCCACTGAACTGCTCAGATCCTGGCGAGATCTTCTGCAAGTAAGGTAAATAATTAAAAGGTCATGGAAGGTATAGCAGGTATAGCAAAAAGTATGTCTGTTTTTTTTTTTCCCATGGGTGCTATCTGCGAATGCACAAATGTACAAATTCATTTTATTGTGATCCACTGATGGGTATGAGTAAAATGTTTTGCCTGATGCACACATGAACATTACATACATGGGAATAATTTAATGGTCAAAATTTGTTTCTAACATTAAACAATGCACCACCAAAAGCTTAATTATAACCTCCGCATTTTGATCTGAGAGCACGTGTCTTCAGTACGAGTGACTGAGAGGAGAGACAGAGAAGTTAAAAACTACTGTACTTTTCTTGGTTATATAAAAAAATATCAGTGCAGAAGTTTTCCTTATCACACTGTATTGGAGCAGCGGGTTTGAAATGGAGCGTGTTTGTGGAAATGGCCTGCAGAGAAGGCTAACACTCTCTGCAGACCCCCCAAGCAGTCCCTGGAAGAGGCCACTCTGGCTGCAGCTTCCCTTCCACGCCTCTCCTGGACCCCCGGTTCCCCCTAGCTCCCAGTTTTAATACCACTGCCCATTTTCGCTTTGTTTTCCACGCACAATCCCCTCCCCCCCTCCCCAATCCCCCTCCTCTCGTTTCACCCCCGGTGTTCCGCAAAACGTTTGCCAGGCAGAGAACGGCACTCTGGAACGACCTCAAACACAGCGATTTGTCACACAGAAAGAGGACGGGGGCTGCTCCAGAAATAGCTCACAAAGAAAAGTTAGGAGGGACAAAGTGTACAGGGAAGAAGTTTTCCAGACACAGTTCGGGGAGAAAGATTCAACCACCCAACAACACAGAACATGGGGACCAGCTAGGGAGCGTCTGCCAGTGAAAGGGTTTTCTGTTCGCGTAAAAAACATGTCAGTTTTTTTTTTTTACCCAGGCCGTTATACTATTCCGTCCTAAAATGTGGCCCCAAAAGAATCACTTTGAGGGGAAAAAATAAATGGAGCTCATTAATCTAAAATGAGGAAAAAGACATGACATTATTTCAGCATTTTGCATATCTAGAATCTAATCTCGTGAAATTGCGGCCATAAAGGCATTATCAGATGCTGACTGGCAAACGGTGATAATCATTCCAGTGGTGTGTTTTCACGTGGCTTTCGTCACTTTGGACGGTGGGTCACCGTAAGTCCGACACGCCGGCACTGCCCCTGCTCCGCTGTTTGGGGAATCACATCTCTGTGCTCTTTAAATACCTGAGCCGGCAGCGTCTGCTCTCCTCCTACATGCGTACTAACACAGATCCAGCTGTCTGAGCGAGCGTGGGTGGTGTTTTTCATAGCTGTGGTATTTATAATCGCCGCTCGCGCAGTGGTGTGTCAGTGCTTACCCTTGAGTTCCTGCTCACCCCCACCCCCCACTCCCCCTGCCCTCTCCATCCATCTCCACAGTGGTGTTTCCACCACAGCCGACGCACAGGGTTTAGCGATAGTGCTAGGCCCGAGCTGCAGCACCCAGCACAGACAGACTGAAGTATCAGAGAGGCCGTCCTCCTCTTTCCTAATAAGACATACCGGGTTTTGCTACAGGAGTAGACCGGTTTGCTGGAGGTTTCCTTTACGATTGTCGGCAGCTCTTATGACAGGCAGGCGGACCTGACAGCTCAGAATCCCTTGCTCTAATGAGCAGCACATCTCACACACACACACACACACACGCACACACACGCACACACTCGCACACTCTGTGGGAGCGAACGGCACTTAAATAAGGAAGAGGGCCTCCTGGCAGAAACGGAATGGCCGAAACTCGCTCCACACAGGGAAGTGCCCTGCCTGATGAAGACAGATAGTGGAGCCGTTCTTCTTTTTTTTCTGTGTCCTGCTGTATTATTTTTGGGGATTAATGACTCGTTTTCACATTCAAGGCGCACGCTGGGTCAGAGAGGGAGTGAGAACAGTGACATTTGCCTAACTAGCCTTGTTCGTACCTAATGATCTAACACAAAAATCCCCTGTAGCACTAACCCCCATGCTTAAAAGGAGTGAGGGGCCATGCTCAGCTCCCACTGTCCCCCCCGACCCCCCCCCTCCGGCCCCCTCCCCTTCCCTTCCCCGTCCCCAGTGTGTCGCAGAACCTGCTGTCATTGCAGCCCGTCTCTCTCTCTCTAACGGCACGGGCTGTGCCTTGTGTTTTCGGCTTTGTGTCCCCCGACAGGTCGCGGTCCATAAGCGGAGCCTCCTCGGGCCTCTCCACCAGCCCCCTGAGCAGCCCCCGGGTAAGTGTCACGCGCCCCCATCCGCCTCACCCCCCCCCAAACCCCCCCCGCCCAGCCTGCGCCCCTCTGCATCCAGCAGGTCGTGCGAGAGGCTAACCACCGCTCCTGCTTCAACAGTATTCCTTTCTCTGTCAGCAGCGTGTAGTGCACAGGGGCTTCGGTGCAGCTGTGGATGAAATGAGCCGGCAAGCCTTTTACTGAGGATCAGAAAATCTTCAAAGCCAAACCTCAAAAGCACCCTTGAAGCCAACAACTTAATATTTTTGATTTCCAGCATCCCAATTTTATAGGGAAAAAGTTGTTTAGAATTTGTCAGAGGAATTAAAAAAAACTGTTTGAGGCTGCAAAAAAGATGTATGTAAAAAGTGTGAATAATTTTAAGAATATTTTCATATTTTCTCATTGAAAACAATCTTCAAATTATTGTATCCTCCAGCAGACCCGCCGTGTGCTTTGACCTGAATTTTAAGTAACCTTGAGTTCCTTTGTTTTTTATGTGTAGTGGTATTGTTGTCTACTTTTAAAATTAATACATGTAAATTTGTTGTTTAAAGTAGCGCATATTGCAGTGAGGTTGAATTGGGGCTAGTTGAAATATAGTTTGAAATATACTGACGAAGAAAAATGGTTCTTGTGTTAAATATGTTGCTGAGGATAAAAAATGAAAAACTGGGACCACACAAATATTATTAGGACAAGAAATGACATAGACAAGAAAAAATTATCTTGAATTGAGGAGTATAGTCTGGGAAAAAACCTACCCTCTACATGTTGAATAGCGTATGGATTTATTTTTAGGATTTATTTGGTTTATTCCTAAACTTAAGTTCACAGTTTCTGTAAGACAAAGCTAAACTTAAATGTAAACATAAAACTGCTAGTATCAGTCCATCAAACACTGATGTAAGATTTTTGCTGTGGAGCTTTTTTGCAGGCTGGTAAAGTAGGGCACAGATACCTCCAGCAAGCATCACTGGGAAGAAATTAGACTGAACTTCATGTTTAAAAGCTTTCTTTCACATGAAGGAATTCTGTCTGTTCTTAATGGCAGGCTTGCGCAAATCCCACTGCGGAAAGGCTTTGAAAAGTCTTGCTTTGCTGATGAACGGATGGGCCTGTAGTTTACACCCGACTTGTTCTGAAAAGCTAACAGATTGCAAATCCCTCCCCAGCTCCACAAAATGTGCTTTAATTGAGTAACTTGGAAAAGAATTTTTAAAAATCTACCTGATTTCTCAGCTCTGGAAGTGGTGTTATCAAACACTGTACAGTTTTAATGGACAGGAACGTTGACGCTGAAGATCCTTTCCGGTGAAAGGGAAATTAACAAAAGACAACTTTTGTCAGCCTCCTCAGCACAAGTCGTCTCTGGTTTTGTCTAACGCTGTTCAAAACTGTGACTGTGTGAATGCCTTCACAGCGGCTTGTCTGTTCTCCTCTCTCGCTGTGGTGATAATTAGTCTTTAGCGAGAGCTATTTTCATTAAGTCTTCAGCGTGCCTGTAAGCGATGAAGCTGCGAGTGCTGCTCGCATAGGATCAAAGGGATGAAAGACGTGGCCGTGAAGGGAGAGACAGAGGGCGTGACCCTGTCTGGTTTCACCTCGCACCCTTACGAGAGAGGCAGCTTGACAGTATAAAGGGATACCGTGCCGATCTTCACCACACCACCTCCATCCCATAATTCAGCCAGCGGCCTCACTGTCGAAGCTCTGCACCGCACACACTGTCACTCTCACACGCGCCTTGCCTGCTTGGTTTACGAGCAGAGATTTACTTTAACGATGGGGAACTAAAGCTGTTCTTGTCCTTTTTTTTGTTGCTGCTTTGCTGTTTCAGACTGCCTGTAATGCTGTTTACTTTCTCGTGGTTGTGTTGCCTTTTGGCCGAAGCTAACCGCATGTTCTTGTTTTTTTTTTTTCCTTCCTGCACTCTCACACCCACCACTCCTGGTTTGTGTTCTGTCTGTGTCTCCCACCCTCTCATTTCTGGCATATGGCTCTGTTGTCATTGCGATTTCATGTCACCAAATTATCTTGGGGGCTTTGGTGGCTGTTTTTTTTTTTTTTTTGGTCCTGCTGTGTTTTTGCGCACGCTCCTGCCTCTGTGCTCTTCCGGTTCGGTGCATGCCCTCTCCCAGCCTGTCCGACGCTTTTTTGTGCCCCCCCAGTCCCCCGACCTGTCCCGGCTACCCAACTCCAACCCCGTCCAGTCCCCAGAGTCCCGCTCCAATCGAGCTGGCTCGATCACCCCAAACTCCCTCCAGCAAAAACCCGCTCCCCTATCGCCCAACCCCAAGACGCAGACCCTCCCGACCAAATCCAAAGTGTCCGAGAAACCCCTCCAGTCCACCCGGTCCAACCCGCTGCCCAGCACTGAGGCTAACCCCTCCGCCCCCAAATCGGAGCCCTCCACCCCCTGCCAGCAGAACCCACCCTGCACCCCCAACAGCCCCCAGGTGCGCCGGCCGCCCCTGGCAGTGCCCCCGCAGCTTTCCGTTCCCTTCTCCCCCATTGTGCCCCTGTCCCCCATCCGGCTGCACCACTTCCACCCGGTGCCCGGCAGTGACCACAACGCCAAATCTATCCCCATCATACAGGTGACCCCCCACCCCTCCCCCAGGGGGAGCCCTCTCCCCACCCCCAAAGGGACGCCGGTGCACACGCCCAAGGAGAGCCCGGCGGGCACCCCCAACCCCACGCCACCCCCCAGCCCCTCCATCGGGGGCATGCCCTGGAGGACACGCCTCAACTCCATCAAGAACAGCTTCCTGGGATCGCCGCGCTTCCACCGCAGGAAACTGCAAGGTATCATGGGAAGAGGTCCCCTGTGGTATCCTCTAACAGGGCGCATGCTCCTCTCAGCTCCTCTGAACAAACTGCGGCCCTGCTGGAAACACAGGTGTTTTTGGTTATGTGACAAAGTTGACCAGAAATTATGTACTAAAATAAGGATATTCCTAAAATGTATACGCGCACATGGTGTTTTTATTTTTATAACAAAATAATTAGGCAATGAAATCATTCCTGTAATAAAACAATTCTAAAAGCTAGCTAAAAACGCTTTTAATAGAGCGATTTCCTCATGAGACTTCAGACATACCGCATTTCTTCATAGGCTAACATACATGTACAGTACCTACATATAAATATGTACAGTTAATGTGCAGTGGTCTACCAATTTATCTGCACTTGTGGTGAAGCCTGCTACACTCACTATTGTTAGGAAAGGGCTGTTACGCCATGGCACCAAAGCAAGATCCATTTTAAAGACTTCCTGATTGACCATTGCTTGGTCACGCCTTCCTCACACCTACACGTCCACTTGCTGCTTGCGTTGCTGTCTGCGTTAGGTTTTCTGAGTAGTTGTCTACAGTTAGGCTGTATAAATTGGGTCCCATTGACTCTGCTTAGCAATCTGCAATGCAGAGACAGTGTGCAGGAGCCAATGAATGCAGCAGCGGCACCCGACTAGTGCCGCCATTAGGAATTTCTTTTTCCGCGGGCGTCTATCCCTGTTCCACAGTCAAATGCTTTGATATCACAGCCCTGGGAACTGGGGCCAACGCTAATACCAGGCCTACCCATCATTAAGATTAGCATCTAACTCCACCAGTAATCCTGCCTCACTTCTCTCTGCAGAGGGTTGGAACACCAGAGGGAATTTTGCATGTGTTGGTTGCAATACGGTTGATTAGATATTAATCTCTGAAGGCGACTACTAATTAGATGTGGATCACAATCATTTGTGCTTATCTGCAAGGAGAGATGTCCCAGTGCTTGCGAAGGCATAACGCTGGCAACTGAGGAAGTCTCTGTAATGTTGTTTCATTGGTAGCAGGTGGACTTACTTGACTCCTTGACCCCCACTTTTTTTGTAACTACATACCATATATAGCAATCTGCTAAGTGTTACAGCAATCTGCCAAGTGTTACAGATGTGTGCCCTTCCTGTAGAGTCTGAAATATAAATGAGTCAGTGAGACATTTTGTACTTGTAACTGCATTGGCTCTTGGCATTAGAGTCAGTGGCAAGTGGAGGTGAAATCTTTGACCTCTGTGACCTCTATGCCTACTTCACAGTTCCTACGCAAGAGGAGATGTCCAGCCTCACCCCAGAGTCTTCCCCCGAGTAAGTAACTCTATACTACTTTCTCTTGGACTGGACAATGCATTCAATGAAGCATCAATTCACACAAACTAACCCTTACCCTAACCTACAGGCTTCAGCTCAAGCAGTAAATACCGTGGCATTTACTGTTTGTTAAAATAGGGGGAACTGAGAGATGTAATCCAACAGTTGATACTTATGTGCGCATTTATTTTTCCAAGTCTTCGTATTTCTTCTCTAGTTTTGTCAGAACTACATGAGTGAAGTCATACAGCACTTTTGTTTAATGTTGTCATGGAATCGGTGTCCATTAATATTTCAGTATTTCAGTTTTCAATTCAGCTGTTTCTGGGCCATGCTTGGGAGAAGAGGCTATGCTTTTTGGTTGGTCCAAATGATGTCATTGCTTCTGAGGGGCATGTTGCTCACTCATAGTGAGCCTTGGTAAGCTTGGCTACTTGAATGATCAGCTCTTAGTTCTGGGCTGCTAGGCATTGGAGCAAGCTGGTAGCAGCAGCTGACACCCAATCAGGTACTACAAAACTGCATGTAGCCCATCTTAAAGCCGCCAGTCATGTATCTACAATCCAAGCTCCACCAGACATGGTTGACAAAAGTCCTCATTCGGCTAAGACTGGGAGGTGTCACGTGCGTCCTTAGAAACCCTTGTGCTGGGCCCACTACGGCCCACTTC